>NC_053157.1:135039088-135309088 GCF_016835505.1 Polypterus senegalus
ATCAAATATTATGAATGAATATAACAGAAGTGAATATATATGTCCAGTGATCTTACTGGTCCAAGGAAATCCCACAACTAAAACAAAAAGTGTTTTTGAAATTAGAAAGACATTTCCTTAAACATATATGTATTCACGTTTTAAATTGACTTGTAGGCAATATAGAATTTGGCAAATACAAAGAAAAATGTGTTTTTAGATTTGTAAAACTGTGTCTTTGTGGACATTTTTGGGTAAGTAAAACAAAGAAAAAACTCGGACGTGAGCGCCAGTAGGCTTTGCACCCTAGGGACCAATTACTCAAACTATTTTATAACATTTCAGTAATCATTTACCACTCTGATGCTGATCATTCTAATCTTAAATTAGGTCACTTCAATAGGTATTGACCAGAAAAATTCAAAATTAATTGCAGAATTATGGTATTTGAGGGTTCCTCTAGAGTGTCTCTTTCTCTTGCACGATTTGGCTCAAAGACTAATCAGTACATTGTCATCTCATTACAGGCTTAAGTTTCAAGTTTGGTATTTTTCCATCCAGTCGTTTTAGCACTAGACCATCCTCAATAAACTGTGACACACAGACACACACACCCATCATCGAGATATTGATGTTTTCAGTATCGGGGTGGAAATGTCAAGATTTGTCAAAAACCGGAGATAACATTTTTTGACCAATCTAAAGCTTTTGCTCCTCCCCCTAGCCCAGATGATTGGTTATGGATAGGGAGGGCGCAAAGCAATAACAAAAAAGTGCTAAACACTAAATTGCAAAATAAAATAAAAAAAAGTGAAAAACTAAATAATGTCTAAAACTAGTGAATTATAAAAAATCTGAAAGTAAATAAAAACAAAAACTGAAAAATATCTTAAAACTAGAAAAAAACACTACCTTTAGCAGAATAAGCTACTTAAACTATGGAACAAATTTTGCATACTGACAGCACAGAAACTGTACTTCTCAGTCTCCGCATTTAAATAATTTTTTCATAGAACTGCTGCTGATATTGTTTCATTTTACTCTCTTATAATTACATTTTAATTTCTCATCCACATTGGCACTTGTACTGCATTGTATTGCTTTTGTTGACATATGCCACATTTTTTCATATTATAACTTTAATTACCGTATACTATGCTTTGATCATAGAAGTAAGTGTGCTTAATAAGAATAAACTAAAGTGAATTGAATAAATGCATATGTGTGTAAATGATTTTTGATCACTTTGAACATCTTGCTATGCTTTCTATCAGGCTTTCAGAGACTAATAAATGAAGAAATATATAATCAATAAATTAAGTAACTTTCTCAATAAATAAAGGTAAAACTCCACAATAATAATACAAATTTCACAATGAATTGAGAAATAAACTATATGATTTGGTCTGATAATGAATATATACATTTTTAAATAAATATTGCACCTCAAAATTAAAAAATAATTAAATTGATGGTCTTACCTTTCGGCATCTATGCTGGTGTCAAGGACCATAGCTTTTAAGGCTTCAGAATTAGCTTTAAATAAATAATAAATTATTATTAGCATATTGAAAGAAGAATATATTGTGTTCAATAAAAATGTTAATTATTTCTCAACCAGGAGGGCAATATTGGTCACAATAATGCAGAGTATGTGTAAATACGACATGCTGCTAAATAGTGAAATTTTTATGTGGCAAAAAAAAAAAAGCAGATCATAAATTACCCAACATACTGTCCTGGTAGCCAAAAAAAGAACAGATTAAGGAATCCTTATAGATGAACCTGCAGGGCTTGCTTTACTCAACTTATCCTAGAAAGATATGAGCACCCACCTAAAACACTGTACCTCTTACATAGCAATCAAAACAACAGAGAGTTAAAAAGACAAAATAACATAAAATGATAGAGTAAAACAAATCACTACACTGATTGAGGGAGGACAAAATCAAAAATTAAAAGGAACTTGCTAAAAAAACACAAATGTTCAGGAAAGTAGTGTCTTGCACTCCACTATGGAAACGTTATGTAATGAGTAACACACGTCATTGTGTGTGTGGGGCAGACACATGTACATATGAAAATATGTGTGATAATAAGTTGAATGACTGCCATGGAGTCATCTCTGGGTGGTAACCATCTTGCAAAGTGAGATGACCATCAGGATGATTAGAAGATGAAGAAAACTGCATGAACCCAAAAGGAAAAAAAGGAGAAGGTGAGAATGTAGAGTAAGGTCTACAGAATATTAAGGGTCAAATAAGTACCGTTACAGGACACGGTAGAAAAGAATTTTCTTTTAAGGGGCATTTTTCCCTCAATGACTGAAATCTAGCAACATTTTGTAAACAGTTACGGGAATTTTGAGAAATACAAAACATTTTACAGATTAGGGATTTTTCTTAGTCTCACAAATAGCAGAAAATGGAACAAAATTGTGAGTATAGATTCATCTTTGTTACATTTTATGTGGTTAAAAAAAACACAAACATATTTCATATACATTTGAATGAAACAGGTGCAAAATTTCAATATAGAAAGTTCTACTGTACTTCTTCATAGGAAAATATTACAGAGGTGAACCTTTACTACCATCAGCAAAACAGTGGGCATTTCAGGAATATTCTATATGGACAAGTTCATTATTAATCTTCATTACTGTCAGCCATGCTAACATAACATTTTAGCTAAACTAACTAATTCATAAACTTTTACCAAAGAGGTTAAGCATCAGTAAACACAAGTAGGAATGTGATCATTCGACTGATGCCTGTAAGTGCCCAACCCCACCTTTTATTATTTTAGCAACCCCTCCCAAAACTGCCAGCAGTGTGAAATCTAGCTAGGTAAGGTTTGTAGGAAGTTTCAAATATTTTTAATGTCATAGAGTCATACTGCCATTTATACAGAGCACAATGAAACTCTTTAATTGCATGGGATAATCAAAATGCAACCAGCACTAACTTCTACTTTGGGCCAATCTAACTTTTACTTTTCAGCAGATGACAGAGTGAGCTCTTGAACAGTTATGGTACATAACTATAGTTACTTTGCTGATGGTATAGTGTATTGTAATTGTCCTGGAGTTAACTATTAGGTTCTTAACTGTGAGTTAGCTACTGCGTTGTTTCTTTAAGATTTTTGAAATTTCACATTGAACTGAAGCAGAAGTCAAATATTCAAAGAACATTTATTTTTAAGAAATAAAACAAATTTATGAATGTATTAAATAAGTAAATATGTACTTGAAATAAATTCCTTACAAACTTTATTATATGTAATACTTAATATTTCATAAAATATTACAAAAATAAGTTTAAAAAAATGAACAACCATTACATTAATAACTCCAAGTATTCAAATTGTGGCACAACAAAAGCATACAAGACAAAACAATGCTGACAAAAGTGATGTCGAAAAATGCACACAGTGACAAATATTGCGAAAATTTGTATATACTGAAATGTCCTTAAACAAAATATGGTCATGTTCTGATTTATGGCCGACAGAATCGAGGCAATTTGTAATTCTGGCCAAGGGCAATAGGAAAACAACTGGTTGATAATGTTCCAGAAATTGCCAAAACCAGCTGCAGTATTACATTTTTTATTATCAATATTATTTCACAGGGTTTTATATGTTTTCTGACTCTTGGAGTGCACTTTAAAGGTTTATTTTGATTGCCACTGCTCCACATGGGTAATTCTTATGCATTCAGTCCACACTGCTTTCCTTACACCAGTGTTTCACATCCTTTACGGTCCTTCTACCCAGTTTTGCCTTTTTAAAATTAATTGATGACCCACTAGCAGTAATTGCAAACCACCCCTTTTTATGAAACAAATGGGATAAGGAATGCCCATTGGTGAAATAAAGTTACATAGAAACAGGGAAACTTATCGCACAGCATTGGTGATCGTTTAGGTGACCTGCTCGCAAACCAACAATGGGAACCCAGGACCTACCAGTGGCACAACCCAGTGGGTGAGAAACACGGCTTTATACAAACTTAGTGCGAGGATACAGATACTTGAAGATTGGTATGTGGTACTCCGTACCAGCAGTAACAGCATACGTACCAGAGACCAACACCAGACCCAGAGAGCCTTGGTTACAATGACCAGGATAATTTGTGACCAACAAATGGCTAAATATAACCAGAAGTCACATCATGACTCTATAGAAAACAGTTTTAGAAAAGTAAAGTGCCTTAGCTACTTTGTGCAAATACAGTAAGTACTTATTCCCCATGACTCTAGTACTTCCATTAGGCCCCATACTTTGCATGCACATTGCATCTTTAGGTGGATTACTATCACTGGCAAAAATCATCACCTGACATAATAAGAAGGTAACTGTTTTCTGTTCATTGTCCAGCTTTTTAAATCCAAATAATTTTTGAACAACTAATGAAGCACCCTTCTTTTCAACAATTTTATTGCATGTTCCTGTCTCTGCTAATATTATAATGTAGCCTTTCCCATTTCTTGGGGTATTTATATTTACAAATGTACACTGTAATTCCATAAAGTGTAGCTGCAGTCCACAGTATCTACGATGCTACTCATGACATGCCCAGTCAGTTAAGTCATTCTAAACACACCCACTCAGCATGTACAATACACATTCTTGTACCATACCCACTGTAAAGCTACAATTACTTAATTACGGATATGTTTTAAATTGGGGTTGAGGAAAGGTTACCCTACTCTACCTGCAAGTCCATCATCTTCTTTAAACAAAAAATTAACGATTATTAATTTGAGTTCTGATAAGGACAACAATAGGAATGTTCTAAATGACATCAGGGGGTCAGATTTATAAAAAATGCATACACACAGAAAGAGGCTTGAAATGTGTGTATGCAGCTTTCCCTTCCTAGGTCGAGATTTGTAAATGAAAACATGGTGAGAGAAACTGTGTATGTTTACAACAACTCTGACTAGTGCTTAGCGGTATACCGGTTCATACCAAAAACCATTTTTTATTTTTGTTATGATATTGATTTTCCTTATACCAGAACACCGGTTTAAATAGCCTAAACAACGTTGGGAACGTGGCGCAGTGGGAAACTGTTTAAGGGGGGACCTTTTTCACTGCTGCACCGCTAAACTGGCATGCAACAGAGTACATGCGTTAGTGGAGGTATTGAGCAGTGAAAATGGACAGAGAACATTCCTAAACGGAAGCTGTAGCAGACGATAAAGTTGAACATGATGACACAGAAGAATTTTTGACGAAAAAAGGTGCAGTATCTGTTGTCTGAAGATACTTTGGTTTTAAAAGTTCGGATGTGGACCGTTATGTTCAAATGTGTGAATACTGTTTCTATACTACTGGTACTGTACTTGTTTTTATTTTTTTTTCAAATACTGTGTAATGTACCTTGTAACTGTGTAATAGTGTGATGATGCCGGTCCCCTACAGACGCCCTCTTCCCACAAGGGATATTTTTTGAAGCAACACTGTCAATAGTTATGACCGAGATGAGCTGACAAATCTCATTGAAGCCAGGGGATGGTGGAAAGTGTTCAAATGCTTTTGTTAAAAAAAGTCAAAAGTAAAACCAAAAGTGTCCATTGTGCAGTGTTCAGAAAAATACAGTACCCAAATAAATAGCAAATTCATAAAACCAGTTAAACGTGGGGATAAAAGCCATAATAAATAAATCCGTTAAAATAGAGGTTAAAATGCAGTCTCTCTCCTCGCCCGATTGCAGCACAGCACCTTCTGTCTCCACGGCTCATCCTTTATGGGCGTTGCTGGCGGAGCCTTTGCAGCATAAACTACTTTCTACCAACTCCTGTCTTGGCTGCCGCCACACTGCGCAGCCAGACCGTCCGAGGTCAGCACACCTCCCGTTTTCCTTCGCGCTCACTCAGTTGCTCCTCAGATCAATTGGGAGGTCTTACATTTCGCTCGCCTCACTCTACACGCTTAGTCAGTGAGATGAACCAGCCCCTAGATCGCCTCAGCCTGTGCTCCCTCATGGAGCCCCAGCTCGTGTTGCCTTCATCTTCCTGGTGTCTGTATCATCTCCCATGACTGCCTTCTTCCTTCTTTAACCTCCTTGTGTTCTATCTTTTCTTTTTTGCTTCCCCCTATCCTGCTGGCCCATAAATATATGTCTCCGTGGACACAGCGCCTTATTCACATGCCGCAGTAAGTCGATGAAGCAATAGAGAACCCCAATCAACTCCTCGCGGTCGTGCAATCGCATTTTGAAGTTTTGAAGTAATAGTATTATTACTGGAAGTTGCACTATTATTTATTTTATTGTTATTATTTATTAGTTTAAATATTATGCAGTTTAATGATGGTAAAGTTGTTTAAAAAGTCAATTTAACGTGTCAGTGGACAGAGATTGTTAACATTAACAGAAAATGTAGGTGGTTTATAAAAAATATTTACTATTTATTCCTTTTCTAAGACATGTTCAGTGCAATACAACTTTTGAAAAGCACCTCTGGATATTTTACTAAGTCTAAATGCCTCTTTGGATGGCTGACAATATGTTGTCAACATTTTAGTTTAAGTTGTTTGCAAAATTTGTTCAATAAAAAGGTTCTATATTTTCACTGTAACTGTCATGCAATGTGATTCCTTCTCTTTATTAGTGCCTCATTAGTGCCCCCCTCCTTGAAAACTATCACTTTATGGGGCCATGCAAACCTGTATTAATACTTTTGTGCATATTAAAATGTTTTTTTGTAAAATGTACAATTCTCATGAAAGTGGAATAGGTTATTCTTAGCCAGTCTACTGCAGTAATTGCAGTGGAAAATGTGGTTAACTCATGCATGGAAAAGAAATACCGTTGAATACAGTGAAACCGGTACAATTTGAAAAAATACCATGATACAGAATTTTGATCATACCGCCTAGCACTAACTCTGACCCATCCATATGCAACATTTCAGAGAAACTGGGAAGTGATGACACCCTTGATAAAGTAAGCAGATAAAAACCAGCTTGATAATTCATGCAACTAAGGAATCACATCACCAAGTTGTTACTAAAAAGTGCATTGATGTTATTAACATATTATACCTTAAGTGATAAATATGATGTACAGACTCAATTTTATTTCAGTTTTAATAGGACGAGTTGTGCGGTTTTGAACTGAAAAGTTTTTTTTGGGTATTCTTCTTTTTTGGGTCTACTTTTCAGGGAACTTTCTGACAATTCAGGAATATCTCTGCCAAGTTTCACCCCATCATGCCCGCTGTGCTGGAAGCCATAAACTGAACGATGAGGTGCTACATTCAGTATTCCTTTGGTGTGAGTATAAATATATAATACATAACAGGTAGGTTTAATAAAAAGGCAATTTGCAAGAGTGTTTGGTTTTCCTAACATAATCAGAGCACTTTACTGAACTCATATTGTAAAAAGAGCACCTAGAGAGTACAAAGCTGCTTTTGGTAACTGTAAACAGCTACATTTCAAAAAGAGCAAGTCATCTATGATGCCAAGATAACACCAACAAATGTTATGTCTCGGTACCCTTGCTCAAAATGATTAATTTATAGTGAGGTAAAGTACTCGTAGCTTTGTAAGATGACTTGCTTATGGTACTGTACATGATAGCTGGCTTGTTAGTAAGGTAACTGGCTGAACTATTGTGTTTTCATAAGGCCTACACAATTCACTGTAACAGCAATTGTGTTGTTACATGTGCCAGCTGATAATGGATAATTACTCAGACGCTGGTGCCTTACGCCTTTCTGACTCCCAGAGTGCAGAAGAGGGGCACTACAGTGCCAGGCATGGTTATGGCACACATAGTTGCAAAGCACAGCAAAATGCGTCACAAAGGAGGCTACTTCACTAGCCAATGAAGAATTGCAGTGTTCTGACTGCATATGTAAAAGGTTGATTAGCATAGTCCACGTAAGATTGTTTCAGGGTGGCAAACGGGCAGAGTTAGAGGCACACTCACAAAATGATTGTGACATATAAATTGCGTTGAAATGTGTGTACACTGGGTGTTATAAATCAGATTTATGTTTGACATACACATTTTCCCATTTTTTTAGCATAAGCATATTTTCACACTCAAATCCACGCAAAGTTTAATAAATAAGACTCCCGAATGTCACAACTGACATCAATAGGCATGTCAAGAGCAATGTTGATGGATACATGCTTCAGTTAAACCTTTCCGAAACAGAGTGTAACTGAAGTCTGCAGAACCTACAATGTCATTCTTGACATGCCTAGCCACTTGACACACCTATTCCTAAGCACACCACATGCAATTACTTAACTACAGCCATGTAGGAAGGGTGGGGAAGAGTTGTCTTACTCTATCTGCAAGTCTCTCACCCTGACCTTTTTTCTTTGATCAATAAATTGACTGCAGTTCAAGCTATGATAATGATGACATTTGGGAAACTAACATTAATAGGCGTGTCAAGAGTGGCATTTCAGGATGTGGGCTCCAGTAATACCTTTCTCTTGCGACTCTAGATGTGTCATAAATAGATGTCTAATTTAAAATCACAAGAACAATAATTCTGAACCTATCAGATTTTCATACAGAGAGATCATTCAGAATTACATAACAAGATTTAAAATATGGTAAAGTTTGAAACTTTGAAACGGGTTAACAGGAAAAATTCCTAAATTATGTTTTGCAACAATGCTGGCAACATAATTTATATAATCATTAAAATCCAATCTATACCAGGAAAAATGATAAAGCAAAATACTGTACATACTGTGGCATATATTTCTGCTGTACACGGTCTATACGGATTATATAGCCGACCCTTAAATGGTCATACAACAAAGTATAAATTACTTTATAATTATAATATAATGCAAGTGTTTACACAATCAGTCAGGTACGAGAGGGAGAAGTGGTAAAAAGCATAACATTAGACTGAACTATTACTAATATTACATATAATTTTGGAACCAATGCTTGCATCCATCCTTGTTTTTTAAGAAACAAATTTGTTAAATTTAGGAGTATTTTTGCCCTTTGAGCCAGTTGTCTCTGACACTGTTCCAAACAATTATGATGAATGCAATCAAAGCAAAAGCAATTCCATTTCAAGTGAAGAGGTAGAACAGCAAAGTTTCTGGTTCATGGTTAACAGCTGAAATGGTTTGAAAATCTCAAATATCTGGACAGTTACTATATAGCATGGAAGACTGAAAATGTAAAAAGGCAATCAAAAAACACTTCTGGTACAAACATCAACAACACTACAATGGGATGAAATCATAAAGATATAAAATGGGAAGAGTTAGCTTTCCAAGTGAAGAAAAATTTGACATGCATAACTTAAAGACAAACGTATTAGATGAGAAACAAAATGAATGAAGAAGATTAAAACATAATCTGGAAATGGGTTCACGCAACAACAAGGAGAAAATCAGAAGTTACAGATGTAGACATAATAGCTCACTAGAGACAAATTCTGACAAAAGACTGTAATATACTTGTAATGTAATTAGCTGAAAAAACTACTTGAGATTTAAGTGAGTACAAATAATCTAATTCACAAATATGGTGTCTACACTATTCAATAAATAGCTGTTTTGAATGACAGCAGCTCACATACCTTCATTTTTCATGATGAAATGCACAATGTGGCCCACTGTGTCAGTATTACTGTCATTCAAAGTATCATTTGGCTCTGCAGAATAAAAAGCAATGACAGACAAAAATTAAATCAAATACATTCATTCAAGAGATCAGTATTAAACAATTCCAAACAAAACTTTTCATTGAATTAAACGTTAAATAATAACATTTTGCCAAAATGCATATATTCTTAATGACAATATATTGCTAACACAATTTAAACGTACAAGCATTTTTTTTTTGCTGGAAGTAGGCACTCTCCTATACACAATGTTGTGTTACTGTCCAGTGGCTGGGTCTTGCAATTTTTTTTGCAAAAATCCTTGATCAATGCACTGGCAACAAGAATCAGGATGCCCACTGGATATGCTTATTGAAAGGGAGAATACAATGAGGTCATCAAGGGGCTTTTTCTCTATTTAAAAATAAAAACCCTCTTCTTTATGATCTTACAGAAGGCTGTGTTTCACCAATGATGATGACAGTAGATTTCCAAAAAAAAAATAACACATCCAGGGTGTTCCCAGAAGTGATGTGTGAAGACAAGACAGTAAAATATAAAAATTAGGTTAGCACTGTGTGTGAAATCATTTGACACTAAGTGGAGAAATTCAAAAATTTCAATTACACTTTACAATGACCCCTTTTTTCTATGCGCTGGAATACTATATTTGTGTTATTAATATAATTCCTTTTTATACTATTGTGAAAACCAAAACGAACCCAAATGCTCAACTTAACCACAATTGAGGCATTTTGCATCAAAATGTTTCTTGTTTAAAATCTATGCAACTATACTAACATTGGCAGTTGATATCACTCCTCTTATACCAGTACAGAAAAATTATATGAACACTGTCCAAAAAAAAAAAATGTTGAATGTGGTATCTAGTAAATTTCAGGACTGTATTTTATTATGCATGAACCATAATGTATAAATAAAAATGTATATACTTTCTTCAGTGTATCTACGAAACGCTGCAATCTAAATTTCCCCTTCTGATTATTAAAGTGTATCTAGTCTAATCTAATTGAAGTATACTGATATAAGACATTGAAATACTATATCTCTCTAACACAGACCCGTCACTTGTGTGGGACCTACACATAGAGGGTACATGTTTCAAGTGCACATGGTTGGTCTCTTGACAGGCAAGTCAATGGATTCTTCACATTCTCAAGGGTGATTAAGGATTTCAGAAACATCTCTTAAGTAAATGCAGTACAAATGTTAGTCCTAACCACTTTCATTTCAGATATTTTACCTGGAAAGCAAACTTTAGTGTAACTGATGGATTCTCCTTGCAGTAAAAATAAAGTGATTGTAGACTGGAATCTGTTGGGAACACTGAAAAATGTAAATCTTAAAATATAAAACTTCTAATGATATATACTACTAACTGAGAAATCAGACAGAGACAGTAGCTTATTCTTGCTGTATAAAATTCTACATTTTCACAACCTCATAATTTCTGCAGGTACCCTTATGAAAATAATTTGATTGTTTTTCTCTTGTCCTCACACATAACAGCAATGCTACTTTAATTGCCAGAGTAAACCGAATGTTATTTTCTTATCTAGCCATTTGGATTGCTGGTGTATATGTTCTTGTTCTTTCTTTATGCAGAAAGATTTCCTCCAGGAAGCTAAGTTTCATCTCATTGTCAACACCATACTGCTACACTGAATAGTAACTACAAATTATCCTTGTGTACATTGAAGGTGTGTTCTCTTCTTAATTCTTGCTCTTTCAATTAAGTGACAAACAAAGCTATAACAGCAGCAAATTAATGATTAATATGTGCTATATGTATGTTTAAATAATTGTAATAAATGGTCAACTATTAAAATAATCAATCTGAATAAATTACATTCATTATGTCAAATGTAACCCATGTCCCTGCCACAAACTATTTACTGGTCCAAACATGTGAAGTTTTAGTGGATGCAGTTCATTCAGCAGATCATGACTTTTTAATTCCTATTCATCTAAATTTAGCAGTACACACATGCGTGATCACTTATTGAGTAAGGCAAGGAAAAAAAAAAAAAAAAAGCATACACCTGTTTAGGAACTCATTCAAACTGTATGTATGCCTTCGAGGAGTTTAATCATGTCACCACATCTTTCTGAACTAAATCATTAAATTCTGTAAATATCTTCTCAATGCTCATATCTTTTATTTCTGCAATTATGCAATTTGTGTAATAGCTCTTCACTGGACTTTCTGTAGCGCTACTAGAGATTTTGAGACCATTTGCATTTACTACCCCAGGCGATACCTCATGGGTGTATTATTTAGCTTACAAATAACCTTAGTTTACAGGAACTCTATACATCTAGCAATGTACCCAAACATTACTGCAGCCATTTCAATTGCTTTTGCAGCACAATCAGACACATATCCCTGAAGAAACCCACTTTTAAAACCATTCAATCATGTACAAAATCCCCACGCCCTAGCCTAAAGCTTTCTGTGTTTATGCTAATTTTACCTGCACCTTGAATATCCACTTCCAGCAATTTGATTACTAACCTCTCTAGAGGTACATTATCAAAAATGTATTTAACAATCAATATAAAGGAGTTTTTATGCAGTCGTGATTAAGTGCTTTGTTGATTTCTTGTATAATTTTGGCATTCTAGTATACATAATCTCCTTTTGCCAACACATCTACAATTTACATTTTTTGCAGATACTTTTCTTGCAGTACTGTACAAGTTAAGCCTATATTTATTTTAGTCAACCAATCACTGTTTTATACAGTATAATGGTAAAAAATTGGCAGTCTTTTAGAATTTTTTCCCCATATACAATGATTTCTGAAAAATATTTGCTATGGGTGTATGATATCCACTGAGCGCTGCTCAGTAAATGTTACCCGGGTGATTTTTTATTTTACCCTTTTCTAATCTTAAAAGTACTTCAATAACCCAGTAATCTTTAAATGATTAAGCATCTCATTAACGCTGTCCATAGGTACAGGGAGGATTTAAATAGTTTAAAAGGTGAAAACTTCATGAAAAAATATTGTTGATAAAAGCTTCTATTTCCTTTTCTAAGAATTCTGTATATTTTGTAGTCCCATTTATTGCTAAAATGTTGAAAGTATTCAATACTTAAATTATAAACTAAATTTCTTTCCCAAAAAAAACATTAAAAAATTTGCTATTATGAATAAAATAAAATATAATTTCAAGCCTGGCAGTAAGTAGTCCTTTTATGCTGGTACCAGTCTATTCACCAGAAGAACACATTTATAAATATATGGACAACTGATTTGAAAATACACACTTGCAAACTGTAGAAAATGCATTTTCAGTAAGTGTTGACAATCAATATTTTATGCTACAACAAACTCTGAACTGATAAACTGGTGAAAGGTGTCTGAATGTATGCAGAACTTTTTATATTCATACTGTAAATTTTGACATTATTCATTTTACAAGTGAAAGTTAATTATAACTTGGGATAAACATCTAGTAACCCCAGGTGGCAGCTTTCGCAATATCTGGAGTTACAACCTGTGGTGTAATGTGGTTGTGTGAAAGAGGTGTAAGTAACTTTTAATTTATATTTGAGTAAGTTGGACATATTTATTGTCGTACACAAAACATGAGCAGTCAAATAAACTTCCTTCTATTGCCTGGACCTTGTGACCACCTGCCAAACCAACAATTACACACTTCCACATGCCACAATGCTCCTCATCCTTCTACTTAGTGCAGGGAGATTCCTCCTCGAAGCAACTCATACAGCTCCATCTGGATGGCTTACTCCTTGAAGTCCCTTTGCTAATTCACAGTCTATTCTTTGACAAAGTGGGCACTCCCTCCTAGGCCTGTGAATTCACTGATTAAATTCCATGTAAAGCTTCCAAATTCTCTACCCTAAAAACAATTTTACAGAGCCTGTGCAGAAGACCAGCATATTCTGCAAAGTTTACTATCCCTCTAGGTAGCTCTTAGCACCCTGCCCCAATCTTAGCATCCAGTCTGACTGTGAGAAAAATATATTAATTCTATGACTCTAACCACGCATATGACCTCTTTTTTTAAATCTGGGTTATAATTTGTTGTTAACATTTGACAACTTTCCAGACTGTAATCAACACACACGATGTGAAGGAAGATTATGAAAATATGTAGAGCCACATACAAGAAATATTTCAATTTTGCAAACAAATTCAATATTGCATATAACAACATAAGAAATTTGACAAAAGAGAGGAGACCATTCAGTCCATCAAGTTTAATATCTTATCCAGATTTTTCTTAAGGCTTCAGTTTTGAATGCTATTTATTACAAAGTCTCGCTTTCAATTAATCTAAAACTTAGTGAGAAAATGTGTTGTGTAGAACTTAAAATATTTTGGTGTATAGTGTGAAAGGGCTTTAGTTACACTAAGAAAATTCACATTTTCTATTCTTAATTCTTGTCTTAAATCAAATTCTTAGAATTGGAAATGGAATTTTTAACAAGATTTAAGGACATCTTCACTTACCACACATGATCCATTTCTGAAACAATATCAGAAATAGGTGCATAAATATTAATCATGAAATACTGAAAGTGAGCCTTAAAAAAAAAAGCTGCCAGCTTTATCTTTCAGTATATTTTTATATTGGTCTTCATGTGTCACTAACATTGATTTCTTGGTGTAAATTCAAAGAAACATAAAGGTCTGGGGTTCATTTACAGTACTTTATATTCTTAGAATTATAATTAGATGGAGAGACTGCCATAAATTACAACCAACTGAGAAACCAAAAATATTTGTCAACTTTTCTAACAGTATATCATTATTTTCTATCCCCTGAGATGCTCCATATATAGAAAACCTATTGTTTGCTACAAATTCTTCCTTTACAATCAACACCACCTGTTCTTTTCTGTTAACAGATCAGGTTAGGCAGCAGCTGCCTGAAATTGCTTTCCGGGGTGAATGTCTTCATAGCCTGTCAATTTTTTGCTTTTAGAAATAAAAAAAACTCAGACTGTATTCGATAAGAAGAAAAGCTCGCAAAGTAACATTAAATATTCTCTATTTCACTGATCACTTCTACCACTTTCTTTTATGTGGAATTGCTCCCTGGACACTTTTTACTATTTTACTACTTGACATGGATTTTTACACTCCGAGAATCGCCTATTCAAGTAGTTAGCTTAAAGCACTGAGAAGAAATGCTTATGTCGGTGTGGTTCCTTATTTACCTGACGAGGTAAGAAGACGATATCGGGCAGCCGAGCGCAAAGATAAAAGATAAGATTAAATCGAGACAACTTGAGAGAAAATGGCGTTATAAACCGTCTGTGCCTTCTGTGATCCTGGGAAATGTGAACTCACTACCAAATAAGATTGACGAACTGGCTGTGCTGGTGAAAAATATCAGAACCTATAGAGAATGCAGCTTGCTGTGTTTTAATGAAACGTGGTTAACAACTACCATCCCAGATGCTAACGTGGAGCTACCGGGTATAGCACAGTTAGAGAGGACAGAGACGCAAGTACCTGCGGAAAGAAGAAAGGAGGAGGACTTGCTCTCTATGTCAATACAAAGTGGTGCAACTCAGGACATGTAAACGTTAAAATCTCCAATTGCTGCAGGGACATGAACTGTTGGCCGTAAGTCTGCGTCCCTATTACTTGCCCAGAGAGTTTGGACACGTGATTGTTGTTATTGTTTACATCCCCCCTCAAGCGAACGCGGAGATGGCGAGTGACATCATCCATTCTGCAGTTGCTAAGTTACAAACACAGCATCCTGAGGCACTTGTGCTAATCGCTGGAGACTTTAACCATGTAACGCTGGACAAAACATTACCTGCCTTCTCCCAGTATGTGGATTGTAACACTCGGGAAACAGGACTATCGACCTACTGTATGCAAGCGTTAAAGACGCATACAGCGCCACCCCGCTGCCTGCGCTTGGGAAAGCAGATCATAACCTGGTTCTGCTGCAGCCTCAATACAAACCAAGAGTGAGGGCTACCTACAACTACACGCTCATTCAGGAAGTGGTCCCTGAGGCAGAGAGGCTCTGAGAGACTGCTTTGGAACTACAGACTGGGATATATTGCTTGGGTCACATAGTGAGAACATTGAAGAGGCTGTTGAATGCACAACTGATTACATCAACTTCTGTATGGACATTGTAGTTCCAGTAAGAACAGTATGCTGCTATGCTAACAACAAGCCATGGGTTACAAGTGACATCAAGGGCCTTTTGAACCAGAAGAAAAGGGCTTTTAAAGGTGGTGATCAGCATGAGCTCAAGCGTGCAGAAGGAACTCGAGTCCAGCTCAGGGCGAAAGAGCAGTACAGGAGAAAGCTGGAGCAGAAGTTGCAGAACAACAGCATGAAGGAAGTGTGGGATGGGATGAAGATTATCACTGGCTGCAGCTCGAGCGGGTGCCGCCATCGAGACAGGCGTGGAGAGAGCAAACCAAATGAACAACTTCTTTAATAGGTTTGATCACAGTAACCCACTCTCACCTCGAGTACTGCATCCTCCAACCATCCTTCTGCTGATACCAGCATAGGTGAGACATCCCCACCCACAATTACAGCAGCCCATGTGAGCAGAGAGCTGAAAAGACTTTGTGCCAGCAAAGCAGCGGGTCCAGATGGTGTATCGCCATGACTGCTGAAGGCCTGTGCGTTGGAACTGGGGAGTCCTCTACAGCGCATCTTCAACCTGAGCCTGGAACAGGGAGAGTCCCAAGGCTTTGGAAAACATCTTGTATCACCCTGTCCCAAAGGTATCACGTCCTAGTGAGCTGAATGACTTCCGGCCTGTTGCTCTGACGTCACATCTGATGAAGACCATGGAGCGGCTGCTGCTTCACCACCTGAGGCCACAGGTCCGCCACGCCCTCGACCCTCTGCAGTTCGCATACCAGGAGAAGGTGGGAGCGGAGGATGCCATCATCTATATGCTACACGATCCCTCTCCCACCTGGACAGAGGCAGTGGTGCTGTAAGAATTATGTTTTGGACTTCTCTAGCGCCTTCAACACCATCCAACCTCTGCTCCTTAGAGACAAGCTGACTGAGATGGGAGTAGACTCACACCTGGTGGCATGGATTGTGGACTATCTTACAGACAGACCTCAATATGTGCGTCTTGGGAACTGCAGGTCTGACATTGTGTTCAGCAATACAGGGCGCCGAGGGGACTGTACTTTCTCGGTCCTGTTCAATCTATATACATCAGACTTCCAATATGACTGAGTCCTGCCACGTGCAAAAGTTAGCTGATGACACTGCTATTGTGGGCTGCATCAGGGTGGGCAGGAGGAGGAGTACAGAAAGTTAATCAAAGACTTTGTTAAATGGTGCGACTCAAACCACTTACACCTTAACACCAGCAAGACCAAGGAGCTGGTGGTGGATTTTAGGAGGCCAAGGCCCCTCATGGACCCTGTGATCATCAGAGGTGACTGTGTGCAGAGGGTGCAGACCTATAAATATCTGGGAGTGCAGCTGGATGACAAATTGGACTGGACTGCCAATACTGATGCTCTATGTAAGAAAGGTCAGAGCAGACTATACTTTCTGAGAAGGTTGGCATCCTTCAACATCTGCAGTAAGATGCTGCAGATGTTCTACCAGACGGTTGTGGCAAGTGCCCTCTTCTACGCAGTGGTGTGCTGGGGTGGCAGCATAAAGATGAAAGACGCCTCACGCCTGGACAAACTTGTTAAGAAGGCAGGCTGTATTGTAGGATTAAAGTTGGACAGTTTAACATCTGTGGCAGAGCGACGGGCATTAAGCAAACTCCTGTCAATCATGAATAATCCACTGCATCCACTCAACAGTGTCATCTCCAGGCAGAGGAGTAGCTTCAGTGACAGACTTTGTCACTGTCTTGCTCCACTGACAGACTGAGGAGATCGTTCCTCCCCCACACTATGCGACTCTTCAATTCCACCCGGGGGAGTAAATGCTAACATTAATTTTATTTATTTATTTTTTCATTTTTCATTTTATTACTATTTAATTTAATATTGTTTCGTTATGTATCAGTGTACTGCTGCTGAATTGTGTGAATTTCCCCTTGAGATTAATAAAGTATCTATCTAAATGTAAGATTTTGGTGAATTTATATTTTGAATAAAAATTATTTTCAAGTAAAATAAATAAACAAATGAAACACAATAGTAATAAATGAAAATAAATAAAATGTTCATTTATAAGTGATTAAATAACATTTATTTTATAAATTACCTCTAAACAATCCAAACCACTTCATGAGTAAAACAGAAAAATCTCACTATTTAAAAGTAGTGGTAACTACTGTGTAACATCTCAAAGGTCATGATGTGGAAACCTTAAAATATGAACTGTTGCCCTACAAAAATCAATAGTTTATTTGATCTGCAGTACAGTATTGACTGCAATGGAAGAGAAGAGTTTTTAGTTATAAATTCAACCTTTAAAAGAATATTCACTTTTTTCCAACACTGATCACTACTTAAATTATGTGTTACCTACTAGATATTCTAAAAAAGTTTAGACATTTAATTATAAATTTTATACATTTGTTACATTTTAAATACCATAAGGTTAGCAGTTAATTTTAAACCTATGCTTTTTAAAAATAAATCACAAGTGAAGTTTTGTATAACTGCAAAATATTCAAATAGATGATATTTCGCCACCTGACAATCATAGTTCATTATAAGTAATAACAAATTTCAATTTTACAGTTCACTTTCATCTTTGATCTCTAAATGCAGTGTCATTTATTCTGCAGTAAACTTGATTTAAATATTCTCCAACTGGTTTAACCGTACTAACTTCCTATCTTCTGTAAAAAAAACAGGTTCTTAATTCTAACACTCTAGGCCAGTTGTGTCAAATACAGATCCTGGAGGGTCGCAGTGTCTGCAGGTTTTTTTGAAAGTCATTTCCTTAATTAGTAACTAATTACTGATGCTAATACAGCATACTTCTCTTGCCTTAAATTTAACTCACTTGATTTTTAGGACTTAGGACCCTTGTTTCTTTATTCCTTGGTAAAATGACCAAACAATAAAAACATGCAAGGCAAGTCAAAAGATGAACAGCTAACTGATGGGTCTCAAACGTAGTTCCCAGAGTGCAACCCATCTAGATCCAGCCAGTTTCTTAATTATAAGCCAATTCTTGATGTTAATGAAACACATTTTTTAATTCTATGTTTTGTTGGTGTTCTTATTCCATCTCACCAAATATTTCCAAAACAGCTGATTGTGTTTTTTTTCTTTCTGAGATCACCATCCAAATATTGTGTGGACCATAGCAGATCTGCATTTTCTTCTGCATTTGTTCTTTTAAAATATTTTATTGAAGCAAATTTCACATGATGGAGGCAAAAGTTAATTGGTCATCTATTAGATAACCTTGTATATCACTGTTTGGGTGTTTGTTTTTTTTTTAAGAAAGAGCAAAAAAAGATAATTAAGAGAACTGAATCTTAAAAAGCAAGTCCATTTAAATAAGGGGAAAAAAGCATCTTCCTTTAGCAGCATTAATGGATGAATGAAAACCTGCAGCCCTCCATGATCTTAGTTTCATACTCATGCAGTATGCTGTTTATTATGAAAGCTTGGGTCAAATTATCCTGCAAGACAGTTATGGTTAGCCGAGATTAGGTTTCTGTCTAATCCAGTGTCTCACTATGGATCTCTCATTCAGCTTTGGAGCTTTCTTCCTGGGACAGTAGATTCAAATATCACATGAAAATGTACATTTTTCTTTTATTTTAGGCCAGATGCAATAATGATAATTTTATTTTCCAAACAAAGTTTTCAGCAATTATTATAAATTATAGCCATGCCACACAAGGAAACTTCTCAGTTTTCTGTGCTATGCTCTCCCTTTAAAGTGAGTGTTTTTGAGTTTGCAGCCAGGTATTCCATATGGTGATGCACAGGTGTTATTTTGTGATCCAAGTGCAGAAAACCAGAATGTACCCAGTAAATGTGGGACAACCAATGTTGGGTCTTCACGGCAGTTGCTGTGTGTATAAAACAGGATAATTCCACACTGATTACTCTTATCTCATGCTTGCTTTTGGTGCTAAAGTAGTTTGTTTTAAATATCTGCTGTAGTCATAAGACTTTTTCTTAATCATCAGCTGTGCAGTGTTCATTTTGAAAGCAGAAGACAGGGGCCACCCATTTCTATGGCAAAAGCCTGGCCCAGGAAATAAACATCCCCTTATATGGATGGGATGTTGGGCACAGCAGACATGGAAGGGACATAGCAAATGTCCTTTAATCTTTTTAAATTATTTTCAGTATTCATCATGCAAGTAGCAGGCAAAGAGACACAAATTTCTACAGCTATGTTCCAGTCATGAAAATGACAATCCCCCAGAAGATGGGAGAGAAGGCCACAGTAGACATGAAAGTTATTTAACAGACATTTTAAATATCAAATACATTTTTAAGAATTTTAGGTGTTCTCAATTCATTTTGTAAGCAGAACACAGGCGACAGGCATTTCTATGGCTCTACTCTAGCTAGAAACAACTGTTCCTTCCAGTCTTTTTAAATAGGTTTAGCTTAATTTTAGCCATCTAGTGTTCATTTTGTAAAAAGAGCATTTCAGTGACAAATGCTCAGCTATGGAAATGAGTGTCCCCTCCAATGAATGGAGAGACACATTAAATATGAAATTGACGCAAAAGACTGACTAGTCTCTTAAAATACATTTTGAACAATTTGAGTTCAACAACAAAGCCTTTTTCGTGGAAATTATATTATATATTTCCCCTCAGAAAAAAACTATCTGAGTAAATGTTTAAGAGCAAGACACCATGTATGGCATGAAAGTGGATTAGTACATTTAACAATTTGTCCTTTAAATGCCTTTGTACAGAGTTCTTGGTTGTTAAGCTATGAATCACTAATTATAATTTTATTATTATTAATATTTTACTAAATCTGTTATTCCATGTTTCTTTGTTGATGAGCTCCCGTTGAATAATTTATTGGTAACAAAACAAAACCTGTACCCTGCATACCAAAATGAGTGAAGTAACAACTAACAAGTGGTATTTTATCAAAGTTTACTCTCAGAAATCAATCACATAGCACCCCAGTAAAAAGACAAAAACCTGCAACCTTAAAACGCATGACACCGTTGTGCGCAAGTTAAAAACAGACAGGATAGCATTTTGCATGGAGCATGCGTTAAATCAAAAGATACAAATCAAACAATGATGCAGCTCCGTAGTTCAGTAGCTCCGCTTAATAACCAATTGCATTGCAGGTTTTTGTTTCTTGGTTTAGTTGACTTGAATCAGATGACCCTCCCCCAACCCTAATCTTAATCATAGTGTAAATTAAGTCCTATCAATGATGTATAATAAAAAACGACAACCTCCTCAATGGAGTGGAGCTCTGGAGGTCCGTATCGGGAGTCTACTGGGAACATTTTTGCATCTCCAAGTATGACACCATTTTTGTTGTGTAGCCTATGTCCCCAACAAGATATTGATGCAGCCTGCCACAGGCATGTCAAGTATAAACTAGACACATCACCCCCAGTGTACAGACACATACCTGCATATTAATAGCACGTACACTCAACAATAAAAAAATGGCCTTTTGCATCTGTTACAATATAATTACTTTAAAGTTTCAATGATTTTGATTGCCACTGCCGAACTAAGTATAAATGATAATCGCCAAAGATTATTTTTGGTTGCAATGCAACCATTTTAGTCACAGTCTGGAGCCCTGCTTGTTTGAAGTACTCCAGCATCATTTTTAAGGGTTAGGCTATAGGCTTTGATTTGCCTATTCCATAATCTTCTTGAATAGTTCTTTTTGCATTTCCATTAATGTTTTGGGTTGCTCCATTACAAGAAGGTTTACTTATAATTCAGTTTCATCGCATTTATTTACGTTTATATAGATGACCTCACATTCCCCTCAAGTAATGTCTGGTATAGTATAAACTACATTGACTTACGGTAGTAAGGTGGCTAGGCCCTCAGACAGAAAAGCAGCCCCAAACCTTAATACTTCTTCCATCATATCTTACAACTGGTAACTAGATGCTTTTGGTTTTTCAAAAACATGATGTTTGGAATTGGACCTAAAAGCTACACTTTCATCTCATCTATCCAGAGCAAGTGTTCAGAAACTGAGAAAATGTTCCAATGGTCTACTTCATCACTTAGGTGTTACCTGACAAACTTTACACAGGCATCTATCTATATTCTGTTAATTTTTTTTTAAAGCGTTGTTGCCTTGCAGTTAGGAGACCCGGGTTTTTCTTCCCCGGTCCTCCCTGCATGGAGTTTGCATGTTCTCACGGAGTCTGCATGGGTTTCCTCCAGGTACTCCGGTTTCCTCCCACAGTCCAAAGACATGCAGGTTAGGTGCACTGGCGTTTCTAAATTGTCCCTAGTGTGTGCTTGGTGTGTGGGTAGGTGTGTGTGTGTGCGCACCCTGCGGTGGGCTGGTGCCCGGCCCGGGATTTGTTTCCTGCCTTGCGCCCCGTGACCCTGTATTTAGGATATAGCGGGTTGGATAATGGATGGATGGATGGATAGTCTAAATATTAGTTTTACTGAATATCAATACACAGCTTTGGCATTTTCTTTGACACCAGCATGTCTTTTAAAACATACATGACAAAACAATTGAAAACCTGCTTGTTCCAGCTTAAAAATACTGGAAAATTAAGCTGCTTCTAAATAAGAAGGACACAGAGAAATTAACGTATTTAGTGTATTTAGAAATATACTGATATGATATTCACTAGCTGTGTTGAGTTAACTCAAAATGCTGATTCATTACAAGACGTAGAAAGTACAAACTCTAACTGTAACTCCTGTTCTTAGGTCCTTACTCTGGCTTCCAGATTAGGGCTGATTTCAAAATTCTCATTCTTACATATAATGCCTTAAAATGGCCAAGGCCCTGCTTACTTGTCTGGACTTATCATTACCTACAAACCAGAGTACACATTAAGATCTCAAAATGCTGGCCTACTAAAGATTCTAATGGACAAACAAAGTAACATTTGGTGGTTGACTTTTTAACTTTAAAACCCATAGTTGTGGAATGATCTGCCTGTTCATATACTAAAAGAGATGTCCTTTAGGTGTCAGCTTTTTGGTCTAGGCTGAAGACACACTAGTTTAGTTTAGCATACTCTGATTAGAGCTGCTGATTAACTGTGCTTATTGTATCTCTGTTTGTTAGTCATTTACATAAACATAATTAATACAATAATTATGAACCAATACTAACCCTCCTCTATTCTGTTTATCTTCCCAGTGCTGCTGCTCAGTGTCAGAATGATTCTGTCATCATATTAAAACATCCCAGCACAGACTTATACTTTACAATGCCCAGAAGGGAGTAGATGGCCAGTTGGCCTAGGTCCCCTGGGCTCTGACAGTGTCTGAAGTTGTTTGTTATAACTGACAGTGGACTCCATATAGGTTTATTTTCTCCAGGAGTTTTTGTTTCCCTCTCCTCTGTTGCTGACTGGCCATAGTTCAATGATAATATTAATGGACAGATATTGTTAGGTTCCACTTATGTTTAAAGCTGCTTTTACTTTTTACTGTGTGTTTAAATATATCTTCATGAGCTTACATTTTGTAAATAATAATTTGTAAAGTTTGTAATTGTATTTTACTTGTGAACTTGTTACAGCACTCTGAGCCAATATTTGGTGAGTAGCAACATACAAAAAAAAACTGAAGTGAACTGAAATAATGAGTTAACCCTTTTAAACAATAAATTAGCAAAAAGAAGAACTGAAAAATAAACCCTTCCAATACACAAATACTAAAATATGACCTCAAGAAATCAGTAGCACTAAAAACTGGACACTGCTGTAATTGCTTCAACCCTTTAATCCTAGAACATGTAATCATTATGTGCTAAATATTTAACATTGTTTCAGCTGTGATACACTAATACTGTATATTCTGCCTATTGTGAAATATATCTAAGAAAAATGTGTATAAATGAGAATCATGCAGAGATCAACATAACACTTGTAATTCAATCTGTAGATGTGCTAAATGTGGGAATATTTTAAAAAGAAACCAGAGGCTGTTTGTAATTGTAATATATTTTCTATGACATTTAACATGACTATGAAAAGACTCTCAATTCTTTCATATATCACACTTTTTCACTTTGATGATAACGGTATTTGATTGATTGATTGATTGACACACTTTATTAATCCCAAAGGGAAATTGTCTTTTGTTTTTCTTTTAAACTGCAAGAAGGCAAATTACATTTTGAATTATGAAGACGTTTGTTCTGCTGTAATGTTATTCTTTACCTCTGTGTCATTCAGGAACAAACCTGAATGTTGATGATTAAAGTAAACAAGTTAATAGAGACAACAGGGTAAGCAACACTCAAATCCCGCTTTAGTGCTTCGAGCCCTACAACCCTAAAGCAGGTTTGACATTGTGGGTGTGTATGTATGCATGTGACTTTAAATATAACTCTTCAAATTTTAAATTTTTGGTCTGCATAATACACAGAACTGCACACAGAAAATTCATTCTAGATAATAGAGAATTTTAAAGCTGTTGTAACTGTTACTATTTATATATTTTATATTGTATTACAGAAAAGGGCACAATATTGTTCCCTTCAGCAAATGAAAGTGCTTTAATAAAAAGTCTTTGAATGGGATTTTTGTTTTTGCTGTTTTTACTGAAAGGTATAGAGCAGCGTTTCTCAACCTTTCTAGTGCCGCGGCCCTTTAATACAATTTCCCATGCTTGCTACTTCATAACTGTAATTTTACTACTGTTATGAATCGTAATGTAAATATATGTTATGCAGGATGTATTTTCATTGTTACAAATTGAACATAATTAAAGCGTAGTGATTAATATCAAAAACAATATATAATTATATATTGTAAAAAATGTATTTCTAATTACAAATAAACAAAATTTTGTCTTTATGACTTACATTTATTTGTTTTTCTTCATTGTGTATTGAACTGTATTCACCGTATTCATGTTGTATACTTATGTGAAAATGTGAAAAGCATGGCACAGAATGGATAACAATCTTAAAACAACAGTAAACTACATTGCTACAAAATTGTTGCGACAGTTCACATAAAAAGCCAACGTCAGTGTGAAGGTTGAGGCTGCTTCTTTCTCACCATATCAGAAATTCTCGGGCAGTCTTTGCAAGAGCACAACGAAGATCATCTTCTGCAACAAGTCTACTTCTGTATTTAGACTTGATAACCAACAAGCTGGAAAACCCTGTTTCGCAAAGATATGTTGTTGGAAATGGAAGAAGAAGTGCGTAAATCCCTGCATTCACACCATTCGATGTACAGTAAGGTAAACAGTTAAATATAATAAAGTTACGACAATTAAACGTTTGAAATTATTCTGATTCAAATGTCTGCGACATCTATCCTCGAATGACAATTATAGTAAAAAATTAGTAACTACCAATGGAAAAAATTGGTACAATAACAAGTTTTACACATCAGAATAGACAAAACCCATATTTCCAATGGTCTTAGCTGACCCCTGGCAAATCATCAGACCACAGGTTGCTGGTATAGAGCATCCTAAAATTTCACTGGTACTGGTATTGCATACAAAAATTCTAGTATATTTCTTACAAACAAATATTAGTTTATTCAACAGATAATGTAGATAGTAGAGTATAACTAATGGATATGTACTCATTATGCCCAAGGCAATGTTTTACTTTACTAAGATTAATTACAAATACTGACTCACTTTGCCTTCTCTATTCTACCCACATGCATAAAACAAAACTAGTTCTTACCAAAGCTAACAGCCTTTTCCTCTTGGATTTTTTCCTCTGACTCAGCATCTGTTGTGCAGCGATATCCTTTTTTCTTCAACACATGACAAATGAAGATTCCCAAAAGACCCATTACAAAAAACACTGGAACAAGTACAAATGCAGTATGCGCAGTGTTCCCATTACTGGAAGAAGTCTGATTTCCTGTAGGTGAAACAAAAAATATAATAAAATTTATGAAAGAAAATTATAAACAACAGCAACAATAACATTGTTCACTGTTTTATTTGACTGCGTAGTGCAATGCATTATAATTTAACTTAATCTGCAAAATTCATTGTGGGAATGGCAGAAATGTAAAGCATTATATAACAGTAGTGGTATTTGTAATATTATAAAACATACATATTGACCGACTTTTCATTGAATAGTCTCTAATAAATATCTTCACCTAACCACAGACCCTTAACAACGTAACATGCATGACAGTCAAGAGTATCAAACATTGATAAAGCCACAAAGCATCTATAAGGTCACTCAGTAAAGTTACAGCTTAATAAAGATCACAGTAATAAATATTGCACGCAACTCTAGAAAGCAAAACTTCAAAATGCAGGCTTTACCTTCCTTAAAAAATGTTAGTAAGCACTGTACATATCATGAATTAATTTTAAGAATAGCTGTGTTATACACATACCCCTGAAAAGCAGGCATATTTTCTAATATCCATTATCAAATTTAAAAAGGCCACAATTTAAAGACACATTCTAGTTTAACAGCAACATTTAAATTTACTGTTATCTAAAGTTCACATGTGTTAGTCCTCATGTTTTGATTTCATTAATGTAATCTGAGTGCACACATTCATCCGAGTTTTTCCGAGAATCACGGAAGTGAAGAACAGAACTTTCCTTTAAGATTTAATCTGTTCTTTTACCATTTTACCATTTCAGAATTAGAATTACTCCTGTGATAAGTTAGTCAGTGTGCAGGGGTGCACGTAACTTATTCAGTGAGTTACTCAGGTGAGTACCAGGAGATGTAGTTTGGTACTCACCCTATATGTAGTGAGGTCTTAGTAAATGCAGTCTTCCTCGCTGTCCTCCTCGGTGTCTACCTCACAGTCCTCTAACTCAGCTTCCTGCATTATGGATGATGAAGATGGTGCAGATGCACCTCCCTGTTCCTGGTTGAGCCTCCTCTTAGCAGTCTCCATCCACAGGTCAACAGCTGGCATTGGGTCAAATGTCTTTGTGGTCTTCTATGAGAGGTGAATGTGTATCAGGGCTGTGAGGCAATGATTTGACAGACAAGATCTGTACTTGTTTTTTATTATGTTTAGATGTGAGAATCCCCTCTCACTGGCTGCACTGCTCAAAGGCAGCGTAAGAGACAGTTTAACCACATTGATGATATTGGAGTAAGCATTTAGACTGCTTCTATTTATTATGTGGACCAAGTATCTGAGGCTAAGGATCTGTGCTGGTATCCCGAAGGTTGCCGGTTTGAATCCCCGTCACTGCCAAAAGAGATCCTACTCTGCTGGGCCCTTGAGCGAGGCCCTTAACCTGCAATTGCTCCAGGGGTGCTGTACAATGGCTGACCGTGCGCTCTGACCCCAAGGGCTATGCGAAAACTAACAAATTCCTAATACAAGAAATTGTATAAGGCGAAATAAAGAACAAAAAAAAAGTCACACACAGAGGATGCTGCAAAGCGTTTTCCTGCTTGCTTTATGCGCATCCATTCTTTCACTGTGGTCACTCTGTCAAGTTGCAAGGTGGCATCATGTTTTTGAAGAATGGTGCAAACTATGGCGGTCTTGCTTTTCCTGAGGCAAAGTTGATGGATCAAATACTAAGAAATGATCACGACTTGAGGGAGTCATATCTGATTTCAAATTCTTCAATTAACCTCCTGAATAAGTTTGTCTTGTCCCTGTCAGCATCAGGGTTAGGAACAGTGTGTGATCCTGTAGTGGCCTTCACCATCAAGCAGAAGAGTGAACTCTCCATGGTTACCATGAGTTCATCCTTACATTCTCCAATAGTCAGCTATTCCTTCTAAAACCTAATAGATGTTGTCTTCAAAATGTTGCCAATGTCAAGCATGTTCACCAGAAAACACTGAAAACGTCACTGCTATCACTTGTGGAGAGTTGCATTTGAATGACGGGCAATAGTCTTGATATTTTTAACAATGTCTCATGCCACCATGCAGACCATCTGATATTATGAAACCTACCCAGTTTGACAAAGGAGATCCCAAATTCTTCACACAACGTCCTTAGCACAGCCATGCTATTTTGTTCCACCTTGTTGTAAATAAAACTGCAGTAGCTTAACACAGAGCAAGTAAAGGTCTCACAGTAAAGAACATTGTCATCAGCGGACTCTGAGCCGTTCTCCAGTGTGTGTGCGGTGCGCAAAATGTACAAAAGAGGGTCTGCCACCACAGTCAGTTGCCATAGTTTTGGCACAATGCCACTGTACATATCAGTGTTGACAGCATCAAAGTCAGGGCACACAGTGACCAACTTTGTCATCCAGTCATCCAAGCCTGCATCTTGGTAAGCCTCACAAGTCCATCAGTTATGGCCTGCTCAGTTCGGTCAGTACCGAGTTCAATCAGTCCGAGGAAGTCTATTGTAAACTCTCCATTGCTGGACACAGACATAATGTTAACAATCTCCCGCTTGGTTTTAGCTATGCCCTCAGATCCAACAAAAAACAGTGCTCAAAATTCAACAGACTCCAACCTGGCTCTTAACTCCCCACTGATAGTGTGCGCAATGGTCTGCATGATCCGTGTTCCCCCTTAATATGAATTACATGTACCTCGGACATTTACTCCTAGCCGCTCCAGTAAAGAAATGTCCTCAGCAAAGGAAGACATAGGATGTGTGTGTTTAGCTTTATGAAATTTTTTTCAGTCAGGCTTCAGAACAAATCACAGTACAGAAACTGCACTCATTAAAGTAGTAAATGACTTGCGAGTAAATGCAGACAGAGGCCATTTATCTGTTCTCATCCTCTTAGATCTGAGTGCTGCATTTGACACCATCGATCACAATATTTTTAGAAATCGCCTTAGTCAATGGGTGGGCCTCTCTGGCAGTGTCTTAAATTGGTTTGAATCCTACCTGGCAGGTAGAAAATTCTTTGTGAGTTGTGGTAATCACATCTCAAAGACACATGATATTCGATATGGTGTTCCACAAGGCTCTATCCTGGGTCCGCTGCTTTTCTCAATCTACATGCTTCCGTTAGGTCAGATTATCTCAGGTTACAACGCGAGTTACCACAGCTATGCTGATGACACACAGCTGTATTTATCAAGAGCACCTGATGACTCCGACTCTTTCGATACACTAACACAATGTCTTACTGGTATTTCTGAATGAATGGATGAATAGTAATTTTCTCAAACTAAATAAAGAGAAAACTGAAATCTTAGTAATTGGCAATAATGGTTTCAATGAGGTTATCAGAAATAAACTTGATGCACTAGGATTAAAAGTTAAGACGGAAGTAAAAAACTTAGGGGTAACCGTTGACTGTAATCTGAATTTTAAATCACATATTCATCAGACCACTAGGACAGCATTTTATCACTTAAGAAACATAGCAAAAGTTAGACCTCTTATATCATTGAAAGATGCTGAGAAATTAATTCACGCTTTTGTTTTCAGTAGACTAGATTACTGTAACGCTCTCCTCTCAGGACTACCCAAAAAAGACACAAATCGTTTGCAACTAGTGCAGAATGCAGCTGCTAGAATCCTAACTGGGAAAAGAAAATCTGAACACATTTCTCCAGTTTTGATGTCACTACACTGGTTGCCTGTGTCATTCAGGATTGACTTTAAAATACTGCTTATGGTTTATAAAGACTTAAATAATCGCGCTCCATCTTATATATTGGAATGCCTGACACATTATATTCCAAATCGTAACCTCAGATCCTCAATTGAGTATCTCCTTATAATTCCAAAAGCTAAACTTAAAAGAAGTGGTGAGGCGGCCTTCTGCTGTTATGCACCTAAAATCTGGAATAGCCTGCCAATAGGAATTCGCCAGGCAAATACAGTAGAGCACTTTAAAACACTGCTGAAAACACATTACTTTAACATGGCCTTCTCATAACTTCACTTTAACTTAATCCTGATACTCTGTATGTTCAATTCTTCATAATAACTATTCACAGTGGCTCTAAAATCCATACTGACCCCAACTCTCTCTTCTGTTTCTTTTTCCGGTTTCTTTGTGGTGGCGGCCTGCGCCACCACCACCTACTCAAAGCATCATGATGCACCAACATTGATGGACTGAAAGCCAGAAGTCTACATGACCATCATCATCAGGTCCTTCCATGAAAACCCTAAATACAAAGAGGACTGTTTGACTTATGTTAGGTAGATTGCCCAGAGGGGACTGGGCGGTCTTGTGGTCTGGAACCCTACAGATTTTATTTTTTTTCTCCAGCTTTTGGAGTTTTTATTTTTTGTTTTTTCTGTCCACCCTGGCCATCGGACCTTACTTATTCTATGTTAATTAATGTTGACTTATGTTTATTTTTTATTGTGTCTTCTATTTTTCTATTTATTTTGTAAAGCACTTTGAGCTAATTTTTTTGTATGAATATGTGCTATATAAATAAATGTTGATTGACTGATTGATTGAAAGGTGATTAGAAATATATTACACATAGCTTACAATTGTTCTTCATTCTGCTTGTTTCTCCATCTATCCAGTGGGAGCCTGGATAGTTCTTCATGACTAGCTTGTTTATTAGAATAGCTTGTACCACAATTCAAGTACTCCTTGCTTTTGTCATGTTTGTCAAACAAAGGAGGATTGAAATCCTTTGAGCCTTTGCAAAATGCACTTGTTTTGTCAGAAACATGCAGCACATTTCCATGCACTCATCATTTGCTTCAGCCCACGGCACATCTTGGAGCCACTTTCAGAAAAAAACTCTTTTTCTGCTCTGGCTCATTTTTGCCAATTCTTTGCAAAGTAGTATGTGTAGACGTGATAGGAGGTGTTTATGACCTGATTGTCTGGTATGCAAAGGCAAAGAAGCCATAGTGACACAAATGACATTAAGTATTCATGATTTTTATTCCGCATGCGTACCTGCATACCAGTTAAGTTCATACTTGTCAATGTGTACATACTGTATGTAACAACTTTAATGTGCCATTAACAATCAAGAAGAGTATGATGCAGAAAAAAAAACATTTTGGAAGAATAGAAGAATGATATAGATTCTCAAGACCTAAAACATTCTTAACCAACTCAGACAGAACAGTAAAATAATTATGTAAGCTAAAGGAAGGAAAGACAGTGTGCCATCAGCAAAGAAACAAATAAACAATGCTGATGTTTACTGATATTAATGTGTATAGTACAAACAGATGAATAAAAAAAATGCTTCCCTGAGCTAATTCACAAATTACAGTTAAACCCAATGGTGCTCATAATGATGTCTCTTGTTATTGCCTCTACAAGACTTTATGATTTCAAAAGAGTTTTCAAAATTTTGACATATGGTGTTTGGATTTATTTTCCTCTCATCTATCTACTTTAAAAAAGCACCTGGAATTTAACAGCAATCCTAAATGCACATGTTTAGCGATGCTATTATAAAAACACAACATAATGTTAACGGAAGGGCAGCACGGTGGCGCAGTGGTAGCGCTGCTGCCTCGCAGTTAGGAGACCCAGGTTCGCTTCCCGGGTCCTCCCTGCGTGGAGTTTGCATGTTCTCCCCGTGTCTGTGTGGGTTTCCTCTGGGTACTCCAGTTTCCTTCCACAGTCCAAAGACATGCAGGTTAGGTGGATTGGCGATTCTAAATTCGCCCTAGTGCGTGCTTATAGTGTGTGTGTGTGTCCTGCGGTGGGTTGGCGCCCTGGCATTGGTTCCTGCCTTGCACCCTGTGTTGGCGGCTGGGATTCTCTCTGGCAGACCCCCTGACCCTATGTTCGGATTCAACTGGTTGGAAAATGGATGGATGTTAACGGAAATATTTTATTGGTATAGTATTGCAAAACACTATGAAATGTTCTCTTCCATTGAGGACACTAAATACCTAGGGTAGTGTATTATTTTTCTCAGTTTTACAATTAAGAAATTAATAGAGAAAAAAAAATATCCTAGTACATTTTAAGCAATTAATTAATTAATTAATTTTCAGAACTAACCACTATACCATCCCACATTAATATTTGAAAGGAGAAACATAAAAATTCTCATAGTCATAGAAACTATTCTCATTTCAAAGAAACACAGTGAAATTATATCAAAACTGTGTTAAATTCTAGAGTTGTTGCCCTTCAAGATCACTGGTGACTGTTCCTTTAAATGCAAATTAGACAATAACCTGCAAAAAAAAAAAAAAAAATCATATTTTATGGTTTCATCCCAACACGCATACTAACTGCATCATTAACCATGAGAGTCAAGGACTGGATATAACTAAAGAGAAAACAGCTAACTTTGTAGGGGAAGCACTGCTGCCAGAGTACAAAAGGCAGACAAGTCATTTATTGCAGGACCCACAGCTATAGGGCGAACACATTAAAATATAAACATGAAATATAATATATGATATAATTAACATAAAAACCTTCAAAATCTCTAATACATTTTGTATTACTCTGGAAGATGGAATGATGTTACAGAGCTCTTCAAATTACCATCTAGCATGGCCATATGCTCACATCACTTCTTGAAACATTATTTCCGGCTGGATAATTTCCATTTTTGAAGATTATGCTGACATGTTTCTATCCAATGAGAAAGCAGACTCCAGGGAGTTTTCTGTGGAGCTACACTGCAGCTTGCTGTGATTGTTTTTATCCTTGGTTTGTCAAAGGACAACGACAGCTGTAAAACAAAGGAGAATACAGGTCGGCCCTTGTGAGTTTTAAGTAGCAGCACAACTTAAATGGATTGCAAATTCCAAGAACCTCAAGAGTACTGCTCCATTAGGCAGCTTCAGTGGTAGTCCTGAGGGCTGCTGGCTGAAAAGTAATGTCACTAGTTTTAGAAGTGAGCCATAAGAAGCCGACAGGGTTGCAATTGGTGGGGCCTTTCTGTTTCAACAATTCACGGCAGAACTGGACTACAATTAAAGCCATCGCTTTACAGTTTTCTCTGGCTTTATGTTCTTGTCCTGTGCCAACTTGTTTAAGTGATTTCATCTTCTTTGGAAAGCATCTTTGTCAAGGAGCACTCCCAGCTTCTACCGATCTTCACATACATTGGTATCATGGTAAGACAAAACTTTATATCATTTTCAGAACGCTGCTCACAGGGGATTTTACTTCAAAACTACACCATCATTTACAATACTGGACTGTGTTGTGATTGGTTTCCGCTTTGTGCGTGATTTGTTGGATTTATGTTATATCTGTAATACACATTTTTGTCACTTATTACCATAAATATACACAAAATGTCATTATAAAAAGTTACATATTGTAAAGTTACAGTTCACTAAAGAACCGCTGGACTATACAGTTTGTCTGGGGGACATCACTGTCTTGGCAGACAGCCTCACACATATGATTTGCTTGCACAGTGATAATTCTATGTCACACTTCTTGCAACTTTTTGTATCTTATTTAGTGCAATAAACTTGAAATATGCATTAATCATGGGCCCAAATTGTATTTCCAGATTTTCATATTTCCAAGGCTCCTGCATATGTAACACCCACAAATTGCAAGGGATAATTATATTTGAAAAGTCATTTGCAATATATAACTGGGAGGGATGTGCATCATAGTATTGTAGTTTGTTAGTTTCTTTATTCACAGATGCTTAATTACAATTCAGTTTTTTTTTTCAGTATTGAAAGAGTATTCCACAAAGTTTTACTTGTTTCACAATATGATGGTTTTTTCATACAGTCAAAAGAAGTCTATGAGGTAGGGTATTGCTACACTGTATTACTCTGTCCCTGAGCATGTGCCAGTCCTCCTGTAAATTACCACATCTGCATGTCTGTATGATTCTGGCTGCCGCAATTTTCCTACTGGTTGGATTACGTTTGTAACTGGCTTAAAAACTACAGTAGTAATTTCTCCCATATCCTTGTGAATAATGTGACAATATTCATCACCAAGATAGCAAGAAATTATTGGACTTTGCAGTTAGATGAGCTCTAAAATCTTAAGTATGCTGAAACATGCCCAACTATACCATTAAATTAATGCTGGACTACTACATTGTTTATTCATTACTTTTTATTGAGTTATATATCGTGTGATTACTATATCTATGCATTATATATTTAGCTTCTTTTACAAAAGCTAAGGGTGGAATAAAGGAGTTCTGCTTTCTTTGTGACATGTAGAAAAAAAACAATTAAACTAAATTAGAGCTACAAAACTAAACTAAGTTCTTGTGTGGGTTTCTGCACTATTGGTTACTTCCTTGTTCCCCTTACTATGCTAACAGACTCCCTTCTCTATGAGTCAGTTTTTTTAGTGTGGATTTGAAAATGGGTTTTTAAATGGGGTGAAAAGATGGCTTATCTTGTTATGTCTGCACAAGAATATGACATTGCACAATTTATCTTTTATAGCCCCGTGTACATGTGGGTTTCCTCTGGGTGCTCCAGTTTCCTCCCACATTATAAACACATGCAGGTTAGGTGGGCTGGTGATGTTAATTGGCCTGTGTGTTTATGTGCATTCTCCATGCAGTGAACTACCACCCTTTCCAGGGATTGTTACTGTCTTGTGTCCTATGCTGGCTTGGATAGATCCAAACTATCCATGATTCTACAGATTTAGAAAAATGGATGGACTGACATTTTAAGGTGCAAAAAAATATTTCAGATGAGAGACATGAGTTCAGATGTTAATCTAAAGCCAATAAAACAGAGTGTTGAATCACTTTAATAATTTTCATTGTTAGCCTGTAACACCCTCCCCAAGTAGTTTTTATAAAGTAAAGGAAATCTATTTCTAGCTTGTTTTTGCACAGGGTTGTTGTAGCAGTAATCTTGCCATCACTGTCAGTAAGTTACCACTTTTTTAATAGCAGTCCTTCAGTAACCACAATTAGTAAGACACTGATCTTTAGCAGCTGAATAAATGATAAAGCAGTCTCTTTATTTTATCTTAGAATCAAAGTGTCAGCAAATGTATTTTTTTGATATAGGATATTTATTGTGCAAAACTGCTTCCCCAACGTCTGGCTCCAGCTCAAGTAAACTGATGCATTTCCACTGAGACAGACTTTTTGATGCCCCACACTAGATAACAGCAGTAGTGAGAGTTACTAATCAGAAAGGCCTAAAAAATCACCTCAACATTAAGAAGAATGACAATAAAGTCACTGTTATAAAATAATTCAGACCCTAACTACATGCAATTAGACAATAGCAAAATACATTTAACAACCATTTAGCTTATTATTTTATTAATCTAGAAGAAAATGCAAGCTATTTTATACTGTGAAAATTCTTTAAAATATATTTTACATGGCATACCATTTTATTATTTAATCACTAACCAATTGCAATGTCTGATTAGTCAAATGGAATAACTCTAGATCCTCTGTTTTTCTGTTTCCTAGTTTTAAAAAAAGTCAGGAATAATTTAGTCTAGAGGCCTGTTATCTGTGTTCTGTGCAACCGTGCAAGTATAACCTCAAACACGTCAGAAAATGGCATCTTAGTCTCTCTCTTCCTTCATTATTTATTATTACAGGTAGAAGGATAATAACAAAGTGCTTCACAAGGCCTAAGACAATTCACTTTATTTAAAAGCAAAGCAGTACACAGTTACCTAAATTTTCTTTAACAGAGCCTGGCTTGAATTGAGAGAGACTTTGGCAAAGCAAGGTTTTGGTGATATTTTGCACTAACTATCTTGAGCTGATGTAGGGAAGTGGGAGAGGATATTAAACTTTTTGCAAAACTAATTAGATACTGAGATTTTCAATAATACTCCTACTTTCAAATTTTCTTTACCTCTCTCTGTGGATCAGGACTCCTGAACAACTTAAATCAAGGTAGCTGGGCCATACTTGTCTTACAAGAGTATACACAATGTAAGGATAAACACAATGATAATAAAAATGAATAATTGCTATTGTGTAAACATAAAAACCAGGACAAAAGACAGATGACACAAAATATATTGCCCCAAACTGGCTGTTCTTTTTGGTTCCTGATTTTGCTAAGGAACAGGGGGATAGTTTTTGATTTTACATTCTATTTCCACTTGTCTATTAATATTTTAAGCTTACCTTGATAGAGATAAAGCATTACACAATGCGCAGTATTTTAATATAGTGTCTGACATTCAGTGAACTGGTGTACTGCTAGATCCAAGGCCTACTGAAGAATTTTTATTTATGTGGTGGAGAGAACTTGTGTTTCCTTTCCTCATCATTTTAAATCTGTAGAACTACCAGTTTTTTTAGCTTGTTTTGGCTAGTGGACTCATTTTTTTGTGTTCTGAAGTTTCTGAGAGAAATGCATAACTACCAGATAATGCAATACAGATCTCTTCCATGTGTCAGATTTTCACAACTGAAACTCTCTTCTTGAAGCAAGTCCCTGAGCTTGGAGACAGTTAAATACTGGACAAATTTTATATAAAGAAGTCAGACAGAGACAGACTTTAAATCTTATCTTTTGAGGATGTTCCTTCTGCTTACTGATGCACAGATCACCTCCAGGTGTCTTTTAAAGCCTGCCTATTTGTTGATCATAGCAGCCTAAGCATGCCCATCAGAATTGGCCTATGGTCATTTGCCATACAAAGTACCATCCAGTTTTCATTTCTGGTACCTTTTAGTCTAGTCTAGTCTGTAGAACTGATATCTCATTCTGATTAATATCATTGTTAACAATGGCATCAGTTGTTTGATGTTTAGCTGTAGCAGGTATACTGTTCAAAAAGACCTTAGTTAGTTGCTAGTTATCTAGCAATTCATAAATGTCACTTACCTATTCAGGAACAGATACTATAGTTAGGAAGGAAAGATTTAACTTTATTTCTTTTAAATCAGCCTCTACACTTGTATCTCAAGGCTGTTGTTTTATCAGAGAAGGCCTTGTGTCACATTGTTAAAATTACAAACAAAAAACAAAATGCTCAAATGGCCCTAAAGTAATAGCAGTTAGCAGTCTGTAGTATTAACTGAAAAAACAGTCCCAGTGCACAAACAATTCAAGAAGGTATCTGAATACTGTTGAATGAACAAATTTAATTTAATTTAAAAGTTAATTGCTTTTTTTTTGCAAAACTTGTGGATCTTGTTTTAATCTAATTGCACATATTAGCAGGTACAATATGCACGAAGGAATACTCCACCCAAAAATTATGTTACTTACTCCATGTACTTTGTAGTGGCGGCTGAGAAACACTTTTTATCTCATGTTTTCATGCAGAAAGGAGAGAAAGACATTTATCACATAAACAGAATCCAATGGTCACTAGTTCCATATAACATTAATGGGAAAAACATCTCATATTAATTGTGATGCATAATTCACATGTCTTGTATCCAGTCACTGACACAAAACATGCAAAATAAATGCTTTCTTTGCTTAAATACTGTTAGCTATTTCCAGAATTATCAGCACATACATAAACAGTAAACCCAAAGACTTACAGTAGAGACTTTTTGACTTAAAGACCCTCGTCCTCCAGTCATTTGTTGGTCAAGAGTCCTGTCAACAATTCAGAAATCTCTCCCATGTCTTTGGGTTAGATGTTTATGTATGCACTGGTAATTCAAAAAGTAACTAACAATATTTTAGCAAAAAAATAAAAAATAAGAAGAAATGCATTTGTTTTGTTTGAGCTAGCAACTGGATAAAAAACACATTTGGATTATGCAACACAAGGAACAAAATATTTTGTTTTTCCTATGTACATTTTTCACATGATTTGTCGTTGGACAGTACAGAACATTCAGTTCTGTTATGTGATGAACATCTTCATAGTCATTCCACATGAAAACATTAGATTAGACATTTTTCTTGGCCACCACTACAAAGTACATGGGTTAAGTAACATTAAAAAATATTGCTGGATGGAGCATTCCTTTAACACGAGAATTACCAGAGCCTACGAGAAACCTCATAAATCCGACCCACCTTAAAAACTTTCTCACCTCTCCGTCAATGTCTTTTGTCCTGTAAATGTGTCGATAAGCAGCAAGCAGCCTGGTATCCCATCCCCCCGCCCACCGCTGCAGTTCATTTCGCAAATAAGTTTCTCAGTGCTCTGTGTTTATCTTATAGTGAAGTGCTGGAGCTTTATAGGGTAAAATAGTACATCATCATTTGGAATACATACAATTCATGTGTGTTCCGTATCAACAACAATCTATGTAAAACGTAGTTAACACAAAAACGTTTTTCATGTTTTAGTAATAATTGAAAAAATGTAGACATGAAATGTATAAGGTGTGAAGCCTGAAATACAAATATGAAATAAACACTTCCACAAAAGGTACAAGTATAACAAAACAAGTGCAGTTTTATTCAAGAATTTAAACGAAGAAAAAAGAAAGCAGGTTATGGTAGGTGGTTGATACGACAGCTTGCGTGGTGCAATGCTAAGAACTGCTGCTTTCCAATTAAGAGGTCGCGGTTTCGATAGCAGCTGCTTTCCAAATTCACCATTTTCAGTAGTAAGCTGCTCTTATTGTTAATATCATACAATAAAAGCATACATTTGATTTACATCTGTAAATTTAGAGTTAAAGTTAGCAGGTTTTTTTTTTTTCAGTTTTATTTTCTCACTCATGTTCAACCTCCCACACACCCCCTGGATCTGACGCCGTTTTCAGATAAAGATGTGGTATAACAAACAAACTTGTTTTGTTACACCCCCTTTTTATTTGAAAACCGTGTCAGATCTTGTGCATGAACAAGACTGGGAAAACTGTGGATGTGGATGTGAATGGTGTGCGTGACTGAGAATGACTGTGGATGTGAATTTTTTTTATTCAGTTTTATTCTTGAGTGCTCCTGCTCACGCTGAAAGTATGCACCTTCTGATCCATGATGTCACTGACAAAAAAAGAGAGACTTAGGTATACATGACATTTAGAATACAGTGATCCCTCGCTATATCACGCTTCGACTTTCACGGTTTCACTCCATCGCAGATTTTAAATGTAAGCATATCTAAATATATATCACGGATTTTTTGCCTGGTTCGTGGATTTCTGCGGACAATGGGTCTTTTAATTTATGGTACATGCTTCCTCAGTTTGTTTGCCCAGGTGATTTCATACAAGGGACGCTATTGGCGGATGGCTGAGAAGCTACCCAATCAGAGCACGTATTACGTATTAAATTAAACTCCTCAATGATATACGATATGCTTCCTGCGTGGTGCGTCGCACACTTAAAAGCTCTAACAGCCCATATTGATTTTTGATTGTTTGCTTTTCTCTGTCTCTCTCACTCTCCCTGACATTCTCTGCTCCTGACGGAGGGGGTGTGAGCTGAGGGGCCGTTTGCTTAGAAGATACGGACGCTCCTCTAAAAAATTGCAGCCACTTTATCGCGGAGCTTCGCATGCTTAAAAGCCCAACAGCCCTATTGATTTTTGATTGTTTACTTTTCTCTCTCTCTCTCTCTGACATTCTCTGCTCCTGACTCTCACTCCTTTGAAGAGGAAGATGTGTTTGCATTCTTTTAATTGTGAGAAAGAACTGTCATTTCTGTCTTGTCATGGAGCACAATTTAAACTTTTGACTAAAGGGTGTTATTTCATGTCTAGAGGGCTCTAATAATGTTAAAAACATATTTAGAAGGTCGAAAACAGGTTTTCAATGCTCCAACTGCAGTTTAAACTTTTGACTAAAGGGTGTTATTTCATGTCTAGAGGGCTCTAATAATGTTAAAAACGTATTTAGAAGGTTGAAAACAGGTTTTCAATGCTCAAACTACGAAAATATTAGATTTATAAATAAAGAATCCTACTTCGTGGAAATTCATTTATCTGTCTGGAGTGGATTAACCGCGATAAACAAGGGTTTACTGTATAACTGTGCGGAGAATATTTATAAACAGTGTGGGAGAGTTTCTAAGGGCTTAAATTATATAAAAATACGCAACCCCCGTGATTGAGGAGGGATTACTGTAATTCATTTTATGACCTGTATTGTACATTTCGGAAAACATTGTTGCACTAATGCAACATTATATTTATTTGCATACCTTCATGCGGTTGTAGTTAGTGACCGCGTTTGGTATTTGTTCTGATCTTGTTACTGCATGTTGGTATTTCTCTTGAACTCCAGGAGATGCATAGGACAGCATAATACAGAGAGGTCAGTTCCACGCTATATACAATCATCAGATTCAAATGTTAACAGTTCCCACACACACCCAAGGACCGTCTTTACGACATGTGTATAAGGTGTGATGCCTGAAGTCCAAATAGCCAATAAACACTTTCACAAAAAGTATAACAAAACAAGTGCGCTTTTATTCAAGAATATAACCGAAGAAAAAAGAAAGTAGGTTATGGTAGGCAGTTGATGTGACAGCTTGCATATTGCAATGCTAAGAACTGCTAAGTCCCAATCAAGAGGTTCTGGGTTCAATGCTGGCAGCTTCTCAAGTTTACAGTTTTGAGTAGAGAGCTCCTATTATTGTTAATGTTATACAATAAAAACATACATTTGATTTGCGTCTGTAACAGCCGCTGTAAATTTATAGTGCTTGTCAAAGTTAGCATTTTTTTATGCAGTTTTATTCTCTCAGTCACGTTCATGCTCTCCCTGATCTGACTCTGCTGTTTTCAAATAAAGACACGCTATAACAGAGATGAACTCAGATCGGAGAAAAAGAACAGAAGCCCTCCCCGCAAGAAATGTCCACTCACATATAAGAACAACGCAGCTGCACCAGGCGTAAAGGCAAAAGATGGCACCATTCGGATACAAGATGAAGTCCGGTGTCATCCTGCCAATCATCTGTCCTTCAAAGAAACAGCACGGCTTACAGAGCTTGCCAACGCTACACCGTCCAGATCTAAACACTAGCGTGGTGTATGCGCCCAAAATAAGTCTAACTGCATTCTCGTACCATTGCTCGCGTACTAAAGTGTCAGCAAGTATTTTTCGTGGCATTACACGTGTAATTTGTGAGTATGCCCTTGACAATCAAACAGAGGAAGCTCTGCAGTATACTTGTGACTTTATGCTGTTGGAAGGTAAGTAAATAAATCAAGATCCTGGCAATAATCTATATTAATAGCACTAAATCCGGCATAATCTACATCTTACACAAGCTCTTAGATTTTGCCTATGCAGCAAAGTCTCTGACTAAAGATTCCAAAGCATGAGTATAAAACATTTTTAAGAGAAAAAAAAAAAAGAGGAGCATTTGAAGCTATCAAAATCTTAAATGACACAAAAGATGGTGCAGGAAAAGCATTTGCTATTCATGTTGTCACAATGGGCAGAGACAAACTCTATAAACAGCATGTCAATAGTGACTGGTTAAAACTGGTTGACAAATGCATTGTAACTGATACTGTTCACAATTGTTTGTATATGTGGGAGGGTCTGTTTTAATGAAGTTTTGAATTAAGACAGCACTCTTGACCGATTAATTAGGGGGAATAGTGGATCTTCAATTCAAAGACTCACTCCCATGAGAATTGTGCTTCCTGTTTATAAGCTGATTTATTTCGGAGGTATGTGTTTAACAATAATTTAGCTAAAAATGAATGTGTTTCACATGTTGTGAACAAATGACTGGATAACTGACATATGGATTATGCGATACAAGTATTTTTTTCAATGGACATTTTTCATATTGTTTGCTGTTACACAGCATTGGTCATCATTTGCTTTTAATTTTTTTGTCATTCACCATTAAAACTTCAGATTAAAAATTTTTCTCAGTCATCACTACAAAACGCATGGGTTAAGTAACATAAAAGATATAAAACTTGCGTGGAGATTTGTTTAATGAGATGTCAACATACATTTAAAACAAAACAGTACAAACTACTAAACTTTTCCACTTATGAATATGGGTTTAGACCATGTCTATTGATGCTAAAGTAAGTCTCCCTGTAGTCACACTAAAGCCAACCATGAGTAAATTTTCTTTAAAACTGTAGTAATAATTACCTCACTGATTGTCACATTTCTAAACCAATCCAAAACTTAATGAAGGCGACACTCAAAATAGCAGCAGTGATTTTGAACTGCAAACATCAGAGGTGCTCTCTTTAACCTGGTCCAATGAAGAGCAAGCTTTAGTTTACGATTAAACATCTACAGTTGAAAAGCCTCCTAAAAAATCTATTAGACATTGTAAGAAAGGCACTATATATGCGCCCGACCTGACACAGACTGACAATGCAGGCACGTTAAAATTAAACTAAAAGGATTTATTTTTTTCTTCAGGGGGAGGACATGTCTTCTTGTGCCCCTCAGCCACAGTACAGTCCCAAAAGCACAAAACCAAAACAAAAGGCACACTACTCTCTTTACCACCACTCCTCCCGGCAAGCGTTTTCCTCATCCTCCCAACTCAGGCTCCCGGAGAGGTGGCTGCTGGCCCCTTTTATAACTCACTCGAAAGTGCTTCAGGTGCTTGACCACCTGCCTCCGATTGCACCTCCGGGTGTGGTTGAACTACAGCCCAAGTGGGCCCAGGAACCCCTGCAGCACCTCCTGGTGGCCACCCTGGATCCCAACAGGGCTGTGAAGAATCTCCCACGGAGCCGTGCGGGTATGTGAGGCACCACAGTCACCCCAGGGGGGGTAATGCACAGCCCAAGCTTGCTCCCCTGGAACATATAGAGAAGGGGCTTCCCGGCCGTCCATCACAACATATAAATGTGAATCACATGTGCAGAGAACATATTGCACGTCTTAAAAATAAACATAACACGATGCAAGGGAAAAATCTTTCTGTAGATTCGATCATACATTGGTATTTGATGGCATCAATGGGTGAATGGTAAACATGAATGATAGGTTGGGTGTGTGCTCAGTGTATAGTTCAGTGTTATGGCGACAGTGTTGGAGTTGATGTAAGCTTGAAAGAATTACTTATTTGGACATTTTTGGATGGTAGACCTTTCTTGATAAAACTGTGTTGCTCTTGTACATGAAAACTCTAGCAGCATTGTTGTTCTGGGTCCATTCATTCCAGGGGGCCTAGAATTTATTAGAGTGCATTTTCCTTCTAAGGAGTGGTGGCTCTGAGGTTAGAGATCTGCGCCGGCAATTGGAAGGTTGCCTCTGGTTGCCATTTCAAATCCCGTAAACACCATAAGAGACTCTACTCTGTTTGGCCCCCGAGCAAGGACCTTAACCTGCAATTGCTTCGTCCTGGGTATGATGTTAATCTACATCCAGCAACATACAGCCAACCATTAAAACCTCACACTGCTTCAGTGTGGTGCTGAGGTGTCACCCGCTGCACTCAGGTTCCAATTCAGGTGTTTCATTGTGTGCTCCCATCCTTATCCTCTCCCTCCCCCCCTCCTTCTAAACTGCACAAACACAAGATCTGCTTGTACCTCCCTACAAACTTTAAACATCACTATCTGCACTTTGGACACAATGCTCTTATCAAATAAGCAATAAATTATGTGGGAAATGCAGGAGTACCCAAGTAAGTGGCAGATCATAACATGAGCTTTTAAACTAATAGCTATAGATACACAACTGTTACTGTGGACATATACTGTAAGCCCTTTCAGATTATTTCATGAAATAGAATGTAAGTTTCATATAAGTTTCATTAGTGCTTGTTGTGCTATTTAGTCTGAAGTGTTTAAAGTAGGCCTGGTGAAAGTTAACACATTGATTTGATTAATGTGGCCTGTTTAACAGGTTGGTCCTGGAAGCGACAACATTTAACAACAACAAGGTAACCGCCACAGGCAGTGCTTTGGTCAGGGTGGCATTTTCATGTAATTTTTTTGTTTAACATTACGAAACAATAATACAAAAAAGTTAAGTCTTTTAAAGGTTTAAAATTGTGTATTACGTGGTTCACAATGATACGCCACATGTCAGTACATAGCCTTGGTGATCATTTTCTTGATTTATACAAACTGACATAGATGCAGGGGAATGGAAAGGCGAGTTTATGGCAGTCCTGGTGCAATGCTAAAGAAAAGTTGCAAAGGTAAAAAAATTACACTTTTTTTTCATTTCATGTTTCTGTAAGATCGAATCAATGTCACATCACATAAGTGCTAAATAAGTTATCTTTGAATGGCACTAAAATCAAAATAAGTCTCTAGTACTGCTGTATTAACTTGCCTGTCCACCAGGTAGCCTACAGTGCTGACTGCCCTAACATAATGACAAAATTCTATGAAATTGAATTGTAATGATTATCCCTACCCATGATTCAAATTTACAATATATTCAGTGATTTATGCAAAAAACACAATATAATCATCCAAGAAACGCAAAATGTCAGTTTTTAATAGAGGTAGCAGTTATGGAGATCTCTTTTAGAGTGCCAGGAGCAAATGTGCAGGTAGAGCAGTGTTTTCCAACCTTTTTTCTGGCACACTTTTTCTAACTCAAAAAATCCCAAGACACAACACAATTTAATCTACCACAAAAAGTATTAAGTCTCTTTGACATGCTGAACTGTCCAAAAAGGGCAAGTCAGTGAGTGGCAAAAAAAGCAGCCCCATATTGAATTTGCTCTGGCAAACATGCACCCAGGCAGATGGACCCCTGACATGTCTCCTGGCTGCTAAAGTGCTCCAAGTGATGTGTCTGCAAAACGGCAAACACAGAGCTGTTTTTATGTCTGCTTCTTCACGTAGTCCAGTCCTCCTTGACTGGTCCACCTGAGAAGTGTACTTCTCTCAGGTCTGGACCCAGGGGCACTACAGTTGTTATTTCCACGGTGCACCATTTGAAAAAAACACTTGCTTGGACAATAATTATCAAGTAGACGATGGTGAGGAACAATTGAGGATAGTACTTGAGGAGTTTTAGCACAAGTTTTAATGTATGCCCTTTTAAGAGATGTGCATTCTTTCAATTAAATCAGTCTGTAGCAGTGCATTCAAAATCAACAGTCTTTTCGGTCATTTTTACTTACATGTCAGTTTCTCATATGATATGCCAATTTGAAAATTAATAAATTGGCCTCGTTTTCTCATTGCCTTCTTTTCAACTTGCCTTTGAGGAAGGCATTCAAATTCAGGTTGTACTTGCTCAAGTAGTATTTTGTTAAAAGTTCAGGTTTAAGGTTATTGTTTAAGATTAAACTAAGCCATTATTATTTTTTTTAATTCCTTTGTGCTGATTCTACATTAATTTTGTGATTCAGTGTATATTTACTTCATGATTTATGTATTAAGTTTTATAACTACATCTTTTAATGCTAGATTAATTACATGCATTTGTGCGATTAATTAGCTTTACTTTTTTTAATCGATTCCCATCCCTACTTGAAAGCATTAATGTAAAACATAATACTAGTCACACACATGTATATGCATGGCACTACAGAGCAAAGGTTTGCATTTCTGTTTCATGAATCCAATGCCCTGGATTCAATTATTGCATCCAGTCATGGTCTGTGTGAAATTTGTATGTTTTCCTCCTTGTATGTGTTTGTTTGACTATAGGTACTTCTGTAATGTTTTTTCTCCCACATTCCCAAAACAGGAAGGTTAGGCTAAATGACAAGTATAATCTGACCCTACATGAGCATGTGCAGTAAATTACCATCCTGTCCGTAACTGGCCCCTGCCTTGTGTTCAATGCTATATTAAATAAATAAATAAATAAAATATATATATATATATATATATATATATATATATATATATATATATATATATATATATATTCATATTCATCTCCAGAATTCTCTCACTTTATATCTTTGCTATTTACAAGTTTAGGAGTTCCAAATATATTGCATATACAACTAACATCAAACATACAGGGCGATAAACTTTAGTAGGGCAGAAGTTCAACTCACTGTCATTTAAGTAACTTGGGTATTTGTTACAGTAATGCACTACAAATACAAAAGAACTGAACATATTGTTCTTACTTTAGTGACACTGCAGATTATGAAAGGTGATGAACAAAAAAAATAAAATGAAGGTGATCTAAATATATATACTGGGGGGTCGGAGTGGTGGCTCTGAGGCTAGGGATTTGCACTGGCAATCGGAAGGTTGCTGGTTCGAATCCCGTAAATGCCAAAAGTGACTCTACTTCAACGGGCCCTTGAGCAAGACACTTAACCTGCAATTGCTAACGTCCTGGGTATGATGTTAATCTGCATCCAGCCCTGCAAGAAAGCCCTCCAACCTGCAGGGAAAAGCCTGGGGGTTTGTGGAAGAATTAGCACTGCAGCCACCATAAAAAAAAAAAATCCTCACACTGCTCCATTCCATCTCAACTAGTGTGGTGCTGAGGTGTCACCCATTGTATGGCTACATTCAGGTCCTTATCTGGGATCCTGAGTTGGATTGTCATGTGGTGGGTGCGGCAATGCGTTGTTTCCTAACCTCACCTCATTCAAAAGCATACACATATAGAGAACATGACTGCAAGTACTTTATTAAGTGGACTATCTCTACTTGACTGTGGTTAATATGCCTTCTATTTTAAAATGGAGACTTGACTAGCATTCTCTCAAATTTAAAACAGAGGGTTTTAATAAAAACAAACGAATAAACTTTTACTTTTCAGATTTAACAAAACCATGAAATACTGCAGAGTTGAATTCCTCACTGCTTTGGCAATTGGAACAAGGCTATGACAAAGAAAAAATACAGACTACACCGGGTAAGTCGTCCTACAAAGTAGTTCAGTAAAAAATCAACAGGAAAGTCGAAGAATGCAAAACTAGTGTCTGTTCTGTTTGCTATTTGTGCTGCATAGTGAGGTGCATCCTTTGCAATATGATATATACTGTACTTGCTACCCGCCAGTCTTCACATGTCAGAAGTCAAACGGGAGATAGGAGCAAAAAAGTAGGCATCATCTTATGGTAAAATTATTTTCCTACATGGAAATTTTGACCAAAATTATTATTATAACCAAAAAAAATTTGTAGTCCAATCAGAGGTATAAGCCTGGAGACAGCTGATGAATACTGCCAATTTGAAGTTTACTGATACCATCCAGTGACAGCTGTAGCACTTGACAGCACAGGACAGAAGGCACTGCCACAACATTCCACTAGACACTGATGAGGTATTCAAGCCCGACCCTTACATAAGCTCCAGGAACTTATAGCATTTCCTGTCATAATTAATTTACCCTACATACACAATTTCTGACCCAAATAGATCTAATATTACCTGTAACTTCCACCATCCTCATTAGCCGATTTAGAGATTCTTTGTGCTTACAAATAATACATGGGATAACACTATATTCATCATTTCAGAATTCTCTAATAGCGTACCATGTCTCTGAAGGTTTATGCATTTCAGTAGCCTCCCCAAAACCTTTCAATGCCCAGGATTGTTCTAAAAAGAATGTCAAAGTATAAGTCTTGTTTGCCTGACCAGTATATGTGGGCCAAGCTAGAGACCCAAGAATGAAAAACGATTAAAATGAATATGCAAAAAGTTTCACCTCCATTATACCACCCATCCATGTATCTCCAATACTACTTACTTGATAGTTCTAAGTGTGTGCGCACACATACGCATGTTCAAATCCACATATCTACACTCACTCCTACAGAGCCAATTTAGAGTTTTCATTTAAGCTACCATGAAGAACTTTGAGAAATGAGAAAGTTAAAGTAAAGAAAGGAAGAAACTGTAAATTCCACATTGACACAGACTGAGCGCAGGGTCCATGGACATTGTACTACTAATCACCGTATTGTTGTATTATCCCAAAACATATTTCAGATTGCCCTTAAGCACATACATTTTTATTTAATAATAACAACTTGTTATAAACAATTTATTCCACATTTACTTTGCCACTCTGACAAACTAGGCTAATCCTGCAAGTATATTCAAAATATGGAATTTGTCCAGAAGAAAAAAAAGGATACCAGCTGTTAGTTTACATAATGCTGCTCATCAAACTTGGCTTCATTTAACAGAAATAAAAAATGTGAGTGAAAATATGCAGTGCAGATTTATGCAGTGCATAAATAAAAAAAAAATCATAAAGTAGGTTGACATAAAAAAAAAAAAACTAGCACACAAAGTTTCAACAATTCTTTTAAAATTGCTGCTTTATTTTGCTCTTCATCAATATTAGTTATGAAACTATACTTGTGCAATCAAGGTATTACAGAAAGTATAATTAATGTTACTGCATAATGCTGGTACTGTTTACAGGTTTTTTTTTACCTAGAATTATTTTTTTTTGTTAAACCCAAACTCAAACACTAGATACAAAATAAAAATCCTGCAACCAATCACTTATTAGTGAGTTAACATTAACCACAAGTATGAACACCATTAGTTAAAACTCATAAACTCAAATCTATTTGACTGCAGTCAGTGAACAAAAGAATAATTACTTAACTTGTATATTACTAAACTTAAATGTCTGGACTACAAGGCAGGAATAACTAAACAAAAACCCTTTTACACTACAGTATATTGGATAAGGAACAGATGATATAAACTCTAATAAATATCTACTGGCATTATAATCTAAAGCAAAACCACCCTGAGCAAGTATTCTGCTTCAAATAATTAATTTCCCACATTTACTACAGTATTGTTCTTTTCACAGAAGACTGAATGCATAAACACACACGAAATGAAATTGATTTTGAAAAGCAAAAGACCCCTGCTTTAAGGTATAGCTTTCCTTTCTCCAAAGTGCAAAAAGTTACTTGTTATTTTTACAGATCAAAGTGAACACTTCTTTTAATATTTATATGCTAACTTGTGAAATTATTACAGAAAACCCTAATTAAAATGGCAAAAAACATACATGAAGACTGTACAACATGAGAACAATTGGTTACAGAATACATGGAGGAGAGCAAATAGTTCACTTAAAAAATACTCAGATTAAATTATGCTTCTTTATAAACCCTTTAGCATGTGTTTATATTAAGGCAATATATGAGCAAAAAGGAAAAAAAATATATATTGCAGAAGAATAGAAAACACAATTCTTAAAAAGAAATTCAAACATGCCTTATTATTTTTTCTGGCCTGAAATGGAATGGTTGGAATTTTACTCTAAAACAGACATCAAAATATTTCTCATAGTAATGTGGTTCTATTCCTCCTCATGCTTATGACTTCACGTAAATAAAAACTGTAAGAAAACCTAATGTGTTTAAAGAAATATGCTGTAATGCAGTCATTACAAATACAGGGGTGTCATGGGTACAACTTTTGGAGAGTACAATGATAAGGCCAAACTTATTAAAAAAAAAAGGTTACATTTATTTTGACTTGATAATGTGATGTGGTGCGTGCCAAAGTAATTTGCAGAGTCATTTCCTACAATATAGTGCACAAAAAAGAAAAATGAACTGAAAATGAGGTAACCATACAGAAAGATCCTTGGTGAATTTGGCTTGTGTTTTTTTTTTTTTTAAATCGAGATAATTTAGACATAACATGAATACAAAAGAACAAAACATAGTATGTAATGTGATACAGCTCCACAACTGCAACAACAATGTTCTTTGTTCTTTTCTCCCCCATAATATGGTACAACATGCTTTGACCAAATAAGTAAATTATCTTTATTGTACATCATACATACAGTGATAGCCACCTTAAAGACAGCCATATATACATTTTTTCTTCAGGTTGAGTGGTGAGGTTAAGTGACTTGGAAAAGTCCACACTCTGTGAGTGAGAAATACAAATTCATTCGGAAGACCAGGGTCAGTGCCAGGTCCAATAAGACAAGTATCTTGCCTTTTTCTACTAAACAAATTTTAAATGTCTCCGTCTATAGTTACTTTGCACCCTGATTTACAGTTTTCTTGTTAAGCTGTGCTTGATGCGTATTGTCCTGTTGTTACTATGCCTCTTAGTACAACTATGTTAATCTGTTTTTCTTTTTATGACCATGCCTATCCTGAATTTGTGCAGTTCATGTTAACATTAAACCTATCAAGTACACTCCTGTTGTGCACCAGTGCTTATTTCTCATATACGTCATATATGTGTTTATTTCTAAAAATGATACTTCCATTGTTAAATTTGACACTCTTCTGTTTTGTAATCAAATTGGGAATGGAAAGTTCCTCGTGAAGTTATTAATGACTGTAGTGTAAAAAGGGTCAACTGATATTGAAATTGGATTAACGTTTTAATTAACATTGTACATCTGATGAGTATTCAATTATTTAAATGTATTCTTGACAGCTGTAGTGTGGACAGCCTATCTGCAGCATTACAGAGTGACTGGCAGTGCTGGCAGCTTTGCAATTTACACACTATGCTGTACTTTCCAACAATTTAAAAGCACACTGCTAAAACTGTATAAATATTATGCAAAGTACATGACAAAAAAAGTTTTGGATGAATAGCCGTTCCTTTCGAGCGTCAAAGTGATTTAGGGTTTTTATTAACATAAGCACTTTGCCATTTGACTGAAAAACAAATGAGTATCGATCACACTGGTTGCACGGGTGGCTTAGGAAATATACGATTTCTTTAATATTGTAATACATTCATGACTGTAGCACATCATGCACTGCCCAAGACTAGGACAACAGCAATACAGAATCAGAATAACTTTCTGAAAGATCAAATCGATGATTTGATCACCCAAAATAGGACTTAAAACAAACAATCGGCAATTAAAAGGGATAGTTTGTTAACCAAAATGTTTTTTTTTTATAAAACGCACACTTAAAAAGAGAGAAGTTGTCCAAGTTAAGTAACTAGGCGGCCTGACAGGAAAAGAATTGTGAGAGCCATCAGACCGGAGATCCTCACGTCATAATAAACAAAAGCTTGTCACGAACAGTCGATACAACGACGGGAACACCAATTCCTATTCCGCTCTGCACACTACGCCCAACTTCACAAAATGCTAGTGAATGTTTGAAACCCTGACAAAACTGCCAACGGGTGCGCATTCCCTGAAAGTGGCAGGACAAACCGGTTTATAATTTCCAACGCCTTTCTCGCCTGCCCTGGTGGCCTCTACCCTGATGCGCCCCCGCGTTTACTTTGAAATGCACTGACAACCGCGCAGCAATCGATTGGAGCAAAGCAGTTCAAAAGTCCTCTCTACAAAGAAAAATTGAGGAGCCATAGCTTTTATTTATTCTGATCATGAATTTGGGTAGTCGGTTAATCGAGGCGACAGGAAACCCAGGTGCATGCAACAGCCTGTCTGGCTAACAAATACAAAATGAGAAACCTCCCTCTGTAATATTCGCGTCCCCCGTAGGAAACATTTTTTTGGCAAGTGCCCGTTTACAACTCTCTGAACTGACACTCTTACCTGTCGCGCCAATGGTCTGTTCCGGCGAATGAGAAGACATGAAGTTCGCTCTCCTTTGCCAGGAGCGAGGCTAACTTTTCCACTACTTTTTTTCCTGTCGCTCGTACTTCTCAGTACTGCGTTCTATTACCCTCCCGCCTGATTTCTTTGACACGCAAGTGACGCGCAACTCAAGACTTCCTCATGCAACTTCAGCCGCCAAGCCTTAAAGGCGCCCTGTGCACATTTACGGCGCGTTTCCAGAGATGGGTCTCCAAGTACCCCGTGGTTCCACAAGGGAAGTCAAACGGTAAAACGTCATTTCTGGTCGTTTTGTTAAGGCCAAGGAGGGGTCTAAAAATGTCATGGAGATAATTAACAATACTATAAATTGCACGACGGCCGTGAAAGTGGAGTCAATTGAGAGGCAACATTCAGACCATATAGTAAAGTGACTTCCAAAAATGGGAAGTAAAACCAGACTGAGCTAAATAAAGATAATGGATCGATGTCGGTAGTCCTGACAACAGGCAATGCACCAATTATTAAACCCATCCCATGAAGCCAAAGTGGGACAGCTCCATTGGGGGACGAGTAGAGAAATGTAAGTGGATGTGGCAGGTTCATATCGGTAAGAGATATGCACGTTAAAACTTGGCAATGACTAACTTAGCTTTATTTGTAACTCCTTATTGGTCCAGTGTGAGTGTTTGTGGGTGTGTGTACGAGGGTGCCTTGCGATGGATTAGCATCCCCATCATACAGTAGGTTTTGTTCTGAGTCCGGGACTAGGAATTAAAACAATTTATCAGTCAGCTTTGTAAATGAATTGAGCATTTAATTTGAAGAATGAGTGCATTCTGTGTGCTGCATGCATCTGTTCTGTTTGTCTAATGTACATTTTCTGAGTGCTCCTTGAAGCCATTAAATGTTGATGCATGTGGGATTTATTTTTTATTTTTTTTGAGAAATGTGCTTCAGTTTTCTTCAGCCTCAAGTTTTTACATGTATAATGTAACACATGTTTACCATTAATTATATACAATGAATTCATCTTGAACATTTTCACATTTATTGTACATATTTTTAATGAATATGGTATTCAAATGCACAACAACTTTAGTAATCCATCCACCCGTCAGTCAATAAATCCATTTATTAATTTCTGTGCTCACTGAGGTCATTATAGGGCAATTGATGGGCAGAACCAAGAAAATTGTGCACAAACCAGTAAGTAGCCACCCCTGGTCATTCTGTACTGTACACTCATACAAGGTCTATTAAGAGTCACCACCTTACCTACTTATTACTGGAACACTGACAGAAGCCATGTAATAGGCCCTGCTTGTTCTCAGAGGTGGTCAACTAAGAAAATTAACTGGTTTAAAAAGACAGCTTCAGCTCATATGATTCCCTGCTTCTACTTACATCTGATGGGAACACAATCTTACAGGAGTTTAGTTATGAATATTGTAACTTAAAGCAAACACAGTAAGAGTGAACAGTATAGCTAAACACATACCGGCGAATGAAAAATATGGTCTATGTAAGTTATCACACAGTATAGAGTCCCCAACTGTTGCATGATAATAAGCTCAGAGGTGAAGATAGATGTAAACAGGATCAAATTAAATATTATGGAGTTTCTGTTTCCAGATATTAAATGCTAACTTTTGTCATCAAATCTTTTGTGTTTAATTAAACTTCGGGTTATCTTCCCTTTGCTGGAGAATGCAGCTTTTTGTGAGTCCCTAGTGATGATGTTTCTTTCCCAACATAACAAAAGAAAAGTAAGACCTTTGACATTATTCAGATTTCATTTAGTGAGGATTTTTTAACTTTTAGTAAAAATAACGTCGGCTCCCTTACAGATTAATCATTATATATTCTACCCTCTTTTTCAGGTTCTTGTCTTCCCATTTCCCTTCCTATAACTTATTTATATTAAGCATCTCTAACATGGTGGCTGAGTAGGACCAAACAGCTCTTGGACAAGATATAAAACGACATAGTATGACATGATTGACTCTCGTATGAAATGCACAATAATGAGATACCATTCTCAAACTTGCAAAATGCAGTTCATGGTTTTGGGTAGGGGTTTGTGGCAGAGGTTATCTCAACAGAATCAGGGACAAGGCAGCAACCAACCTTGGATGGAGTGCCATATGACCTGTAAGAAATGGAGAAGGGCTCATCCCATAGCAGTCACATGATGGAGGAACAGGAGGACAAAGATTGGGGGAACCAAGATGTTGCTTTTTCTCAAGCATTTGAGCTCCCCTCATATAGAGGTTTAAACATTGTTTCTTGTGGTTAATGGGTACTAAATTTTTGGATTCATTTTTATTTTTTGAGTTTTGATTATCTTTTTGGTTCCTTTTTTGATACCTGTCTTTGACTTTTTACTTTTTTGTCTGACTGTTTTCAGATTTGATATGTATATTGTGAAAGATGCTATATAGGCACCCAACCCGACACAGACTGACACCGGAGGCACAGGTGAAAATCAGCAAAAAGATTTTATTTTTCTTCCGCTGGGGATCACATTTTCCCCGTGTCCCTCAACTACAGCACAGTCCCAAAACACACCAGCAGAAAAACCCCAAAACACCGTAAAAATACTCCTCTTCCTCCACTCCTCCCAGGCAGCTTTGTCCTTCTCATCCCGACTCTGGCACCTTGATTAGTGGCTGCAGGCTTCTTTTATAGCCCACCCGGAAGCACTCCATGTGGTAATTGGCCTAATTAGGATGCACTTCCGGGTGTGGCAACGTTACAGCCTACATGGGCTCAGGAACTGGAAGCCTTGCAGCTCCCCCTGGCGGTGGCCACAGAGCTCAACAAGGAGGGGCTCCTGTGTAACCTAATTGTGGCCCGATGCAACCCAAGTGTTCCGGGGGAAGTAATGTGCATCTCATGGCTGCTTCCCCTGATCCCGTGCCAAAGGGGCAATCTGGCTGGGCATGGGTCCCGGCCATCCATCACAATATAATTGGGTACTGTTTCTGAATGTTGTGCATGACTTCCTGGTAGCTTAGTTCTTCTGCTTTTTGGGTTTCAGAATTATTTGAATAAACTTTCTTTTTTTTTATCTTGCTTTACACTATTCCATAAAAATGGGTACACCCCAAAAGATTTTCAGAAAATCATCCCTTTAGAATTAATATTTTCAGTGAGATCCAGTACCATAAAAAATGTCCAGCAAACCTGGCGTGTTGGATGCAAATGAGATTTGCCAGTACAAAAAACAGTTCTGGAATTTATTTTTATAAAATATATATAAATAACCATAAATCAAATATTAATTTTCATAGGGATATATTCATTTATGCTGAGTACTATAAATTTAACATCATGCCTGGTTCACTGGATTGAAAAAAAATATTTACTAAACTATTATGTGACTATTATGTTATAACCAGAGTATGTACTGAGCACCTAGGTGGACAAAGGGAATATGTGCAAACTCCACAGGATTATTGACTGGGCCAAGATTCATACCTATATCCCTGGAGCTATGACATAACACAGTTCTCACCACTACACCACCAAAGTATCATAAACTCTTGGGAATTAAGTCAGATGTATTTTTATTGATTATTCCCTGGTGTTGCAATCCAGCAGAGAGGATAAAAGTAATTGTTTGTATGCTTGATGAGTCATTTGTGTTTCTTTGGAGTGGCCAAAAAACACAAAGCTTGGTGTATCAAAATAAGAATATACCTTTTTAAATAGTATTTTATAGGGGAATGTCCAATACTTAGGGCTAGGAAAAGAAGAAGTGAGAAATGAGGATTGGATTAAAGGTCACTAAATGTGAACTGCTTATTAGTTAGAACAGGTTATCTCAGCAAGCAGGACAATTGACAACTGGTTGTGGGCTGTCATCTAGAAAGACAATTAGAAACAAAGCAGCTTGAATGTAGGCTAAGCACATGAAGAAGCAAACAGAAACAAGACAGAGTGGGGATAAAACGGGTTGCTGCTGAGTTTTTGTGAATTGGCAATTAGAAGCACAGACACCTGGGGGCTGTCTAGCTAGATAACCACAAAACAGCTTTTACACTATTAGACAAGTGACTGAACAGAAATAAGCAGGATAACAACGTCTACTACTGAACTAGACATGGATGATTTTTAAAGGACTAGATAGCTGCCACTGAACAGGTTCATTTTTTCAGAACAGTCTGACAGTCCGTGGTGAAACATGTACAGTAGTTAAACATGACTGAACAACTAGCTGTATTTCACAAAGATACAGACAGATTCACAGGAACAAAATAACTTAATTTAAACTTTTCTAGGCCTAAAGCTTGTTCCCATCCTTGTCCTGCTGTTCTACCAAGGTTACACTATTAAAACAGGCTTTTAATGTGTGAATCATACTGTACAGATTTTCTCCAGTTATGGCAATCCATAACCAGTAATGGAATAGCTTAATTTATACTGATATGATATTGTTATATCACCTCGCCATGCACCACTAAGTGTACTAACAATGTTGGTTCATTAAAAAAAAACTAAATTCAAAACTGCATCAGTGATAGACTGTTTATTCTAGTCCAATATATTTCTCAAAATCTCAAATTTAAAAAAGCAGCACACCAGTCACCATTGTGAATTTCCCCTTGGGATTAATAAAGTATCTATCTATCTATCTATCTAATGAACAGTTTGCAAATAAAGCTTCTAAAGCTTCAAAAAAATCAATACCACACAGAAACAGCCCAATACTCACTATGCTTTCTTAACTGTACAGATCCACTGTCCTGTGTTAAAATCTGTGGAATGTCCATATTCTTCCAGTGTCTGGTTTGATGTTTTCCCAGGTACTCTACATCTGTGAAAATGTGCTTGTTTAACAGCATATTCTAAATTGGCCCAGTGTGGGCGTGTTTGTGAATGAGCAATGGACTTGTGCCAATACTGTCTTACACTCTGGCCCCCTGCAACCATAAATTGGATTAGTGGATGTAAGAAAAATGTATATTATTTGGAGAATGGTTCCTCTCACATTAGTGATTAATGCATGTGCATCTTGAGCCAAACGATAACACCAGCTTGACTCTCCAGACTTTGTGTTACCCCTAAGCCTCTAACCTATGGTGAATGTGAAACTGTGATGCACCAAACAGGCATTGTAAAACAATACAGGGCCACAGTGTGCTCCTATTAGATTAAACCACCGCTACTGTTAACAAAACAAAAAGTTCAAGATATATATTGTCACAAAAGCCACGATAAGACAAAGCAAGGTTTGGGGCAGCCACCCGTATAATTTGTTTTCCTGGCTGCAAATTGTCTTTCAAATGATAGCACTGCTGTGCACAAAACCGAGTCCAATACAGAACTGAGGGTATAGGGAAAAGGGTGAGGTTTTTAAAGGGGGAGACAGGAAGTGAGATCATAGGGGTCGGGCTCATTGAGGTCTTCAGCCATTGGTTCGAGCCCGGACGTGACGTCACAGGGGCCGGAGCCGGCAAGGTCTCCTTCGATAGGCTCTGTCCCGGAAGTGACATCAGGAGAGCCAGGCGGAATCCCCCGGGAATGGCCTGCAGGCAAGGAAGAAAAAGCACTCTGCCACATCCTGGTATGTCTCAGAATTGTCCTTACCCGAGCCCTTTAGCTGCCTCCCATGCGCATATGTGTGACAATATGTGTGTGTGTATGTGTGTGTGTGTTATTTTCTGCCTTATAGAATATGGATATAGTTGTAAAATGTATGGGATGAAAACATGGTTACTGTACTCCTGCTGAGTGTGTGTACCCAGAAAGCTGAGCTGTTAAAAAAGATACTGCATATTTAGAGACAGACAGAGTGATGCATATACTGTAAAGTTACATTGCTGACAGATCTCTATGTTGCAGTTCTCATATATTTTAAAGTTTATTTAGGGTCATTTGGTATTTCTTTGCCTTGTAGTACTTCTCTTTTGTGCTCTCAGTTTGCTTGTTTTTGTCTTTGGTTTTCCTGTACCCCTTTGTTCATGTTTTCTTATACATGGTTTTGAGCCTTTGCTTATTTACAACTACTGTCTAGCCTGTTCCTTGTTCTTGTTCCGTTGTTTTCTTTTGTATGTCTTCGACTGTATGTAACCATTTCCCTTTTCAAATACTCTTCATATAGTTCTGCATGGTGGTGAAGTGGTTACTGCCCCACATTTCCTGTATACAGACCCACATGCTGTCTATATGGATGCTTGTTTGTTCTCTCCATGGACAATATATACAGTATGGCTTTTTCCCCTTCACATTCCAAATACAGTACAGGTTAGGTTAAATGATGACTGTAAAACTGGCCCATATAAGGAGGTGTAGTTATGGTCTGTAGTGGACTGTGCTGGTGTTTGCTTTGTACCTGGTACGGCCAGAATGGGCTCTGTCCGCTGCACCCTCAGAATGTATTAAACACATTTAATAACGAATAATTCTGCAGGCAGCTGACACCATGTCCAGCTTTAACTTCAAGTGCTTTCACAGTAATCCAGAGCTCAATATAACATGAAACTGATGATTGATTGGTGAATACCCCTAATATTTGGCAGAAAGAGGCGTACTGCAGCATTTCATCACAACTCTAACTTGCACTGCAATACAGACATGTGTTTTGATCTTTTCATTATACAATATGCAAATTCCCCCTGTGACTACTAATTCTAAATGTTTTCAAGCTGAGTCCTGTCACCCTCACAGTGCAGCAGCTCCAAGATAACTCATTACAGTAATGTTTCCAAAAATTGGAAACGGATAGCTGGGCGAATTAAGATACCTGTGCTATTTGTTATGAATAGGACGCCCCTTACAGATTATGTATCTACTGCAGAAAAGGTTCTGATGAGGATTTCTTTTACCTTGGTGTAGAAAAAAAGGATCACTGAGGAAACCTTGACATTCTTGCATAGAAAGTGTCACAAACCACCTCCACTACACAACTGAAAAACAAGCTGTATTGGCAGCGAATGATGTTTGTTCTGTTTTGTCTGTCACAGCTCAGTTGTAGTGATTCATCTTCAAACAGCACAACTAAATGAATTTCACAGTTCTAAAGTATGGCGAAGGATTGAAAACTGAACCACATTAAATCAAGCGTCTGGAGTGTCACTCAGCGTTCTGCCAAGACTAACATTAATCACACCTCCTGCTACATGTTCATGTTGAATCTGTACTTGAATAATACCTCCTGGTAGAATTTCTGTTTTAGCCTAGCCAGTCTGAATGCCATGCTAGAAAAATTGATTGTCTCTCCCTGTAAAGTAAATGTGTGAGTAACGGTTTGATATTTTTTAATTTGCACACATGAGGAGATGGTATAATGAAAATGGTTTATAATATCATAATTTATATGCATATTTGTGAACATTGACTTGCGGAATGAGATAAAGGAGTAGTTATATTTAAATTTTTGGAAGAGCTCTTCTACTCTTCATTATTTTTCTTTTTTTCTAAAAAAATTCATATGTTATATGCATGTACTGTATTAGCAGAAGTACACTTTGCTGCCCGGGTAGAATAAAGTGCAGGAGTGATCACTAAATAAATTCCCAGCTTAAAAAAAACTTTTGAACGAAACAAAGTCAATGGTCTTCCCCTCTACAAATGGGCAATCTGTGCAAAATTTTGCGAACATAGCTTCAATGGTGTGGATTTGCATAATGGACAAACTCACAAACACACTCTCAGCTTTATATATTAACTAGCAAAATACCCACGCTTCGCAGCGGAGAAGTAGTGTGTTAAAGAAGCAATGAAAAAGAAAAGGAAACATTTTGAAAATAACGTAACATGATTGTCAATGTAATTGTTTTGTTACTGTTGTGAGTGATGAGTGTTGCTGTCATATATATACAGTAATCCCTCGCTATATCGCGTTTCGACTTTCGCGGCTTCACTCTATCGCGGATTTTAAATGTAAGCACATCTAAATATATATCACAGATTTTTCGCTGGTTTGCCGCTTTCTGCGGACAATGGGTCTTTTAATTTAGGTTACATGCTTCCTCAATGCTATAAGATATGCTTCCCGTGCAGTGCTTGTTTGCTTCTCTCTATCTTTCTCACTCTCTCTGCCTGACGGAGGGAGTGTGAGCAGAGGGGCTGTTTGCACAGAGGACACGGACGCTCCTCTACAAAATGACGCTTTATCGCGGTGCTTCTGTATACTTAAAAGCACGTATTGATTTTTTGATTGTTTGCTTTTCTTTGCGAGCGCTCTCTCTGACATTCTCTGCTCGTGACGGAGCTCCTTTATGACGGCGCTCCTTTGAAGATAAGATATGTTTGCTTTCTTTTAATTGTGAGAAAGAACTGTCATCTCTGTCTTGTAATGGAGGACAGTTTAAACGTTTGACTAAAGGGTGTTATTTCATGTCTAGAGGGCTCTAATAATGTTAACAGGGTGGGAGAGTTTATAAGGGCTTAAAATATATAAAAATAACCATACAAACATACATATATATATACACACACACATATATACATACATATATATATATCTACATATACACACATACATATACATACACACACATACATATATATATATATATATATATACATACTGTCAGGGATGCCAGGGGCCATGACCCGGCCGGGACGCCATGAGGGACTGGATGTGGGTCTGCGCCCACCCTGGATAACGTGGGGGTCGCCTTCCTGGTTGCTTTGGGGGGCCACGGGTACAGGGCATGGAAGCTCCACCATGTAGGGGCCCATGGTCACCGCCAGGAGGTGCCCCAATGTCTTGGGGACCTGTTACCCCAGCACTTCCGCCACACCAGGAAGTGCTGGGGGGAAGTATTAGGACGGTGCCCAGAGAGCTGCCGGGAGGACAGCTGGCACTTCCGCCATGCTGGGGCGTGGCTAGAGGAGGAATGCCGGCAACACCTGGGGCTCATCCGGGTCCTGTATAAAAGGCATTGTGTGGCCAGGACTGTGTTTGGAGTATTGTGCACGTGACTGGGTCTGAGTGACCAATTATTGTAAATATTGTTGGTGAATAAACGTGTGGTGGTATTTTAACAACATGTCCGCCTGTCTGTGTCCGAGCCGGGTTCACATCTGGTGTAGTCGGCAGGATGCTCCGCCTGTTTCAAGGAGGGGACCTGAATTAGAAAATTTTGTTGTGGACGGCCCGGCGCAGCAGGGTACCCCACCCACGTACCGCGGGGTAAAGGAACCCCACGGACCGCCAGGAGTCCGCAGGAAGGCCATATTTCCCTGATGTGGACGGGCGGCGTGCCTACCAGGAGTGCAGCGGTCCGTTGCTGTTGCTGGAGGCGCCCGGGACGGCATGGCGTCGAGAAAGGCCACGCCGAGGAGGTGTCCTCGGTTTGAAGAGTCCGGGGAGGTGAGTTCCCTGCCTAGTGGCAGCCGGCCCGTGGGGGCCGGGCGTGTTTTCTTCTTTCCAGGCAGGGACTTCCCGGACCCACGTCAGTGGCAGGCGCATGCTGGTCGGCGGGGCTCCGGCTGCTGCGAGGGCTGCGGAGGAGGAGACGCTGCAGCTCGAGAGGCGCTGGCAACAGCAAGGCTGCCGGCAAGCACGTCGCCGCCGCAGAATGGGAGGCAAGATGGCCGCGGACCAGAAGTCCCTCCCCCTGATAGGCACGCGATTGGACAGTGTGTCTTGTGTGCCCGCCGATGACTGCAGAGAGGCAGGACCAAGGAATGTCCATCACGGGCAGGGGGGAGACCCGATTGGGCTGGAGGAGAAGGCCCACAGGAAGTGGCCGGCGTCGGAGGCTGACAGACAGGTAGGCTCCGCGTCGGTTAACTTCCTGTCTTTGCCGGCTGCTCTGGCAGAGCTGGAGGCGTGCCTTCAGCCTGCGGAGCATTTATTACAGATGCTACGTGCCTTCCGGGCTTATGTGCTGGTACTGGAGAGGAAGGCGCTCGTGGAGCTGAAGACGTTACCGACAACGGGACGGCGCAACGCTGGAATCTCCAGCCAGGGAGGTACAGTGGAGACGGTGAGTACAACCGACTCCGTACAGCATGCAGGAGGGTCTGCTGAACATGGCTGTGATGTTAAGGATCAGCTTCAAGTAAGCAGCCCTCCGACAGGAGAGTGCTTGGCGCAACGGGCTGCACGTGCGGTGAGGGGGGAGTCCGTGAGGACGCTGCCTGGATATGGGCTGCTGAGTGCCCCGGGTCCTAGCGCCCTCCGCCCCGAGTCGGCCGCGGTCTCCCGCCGCACTGAAGGGACGCAGACGGGAAAGAGGCTCTTTCTTTGCAGTAAGGAGTCTCAAACTGTCGGGGCGTCCCAGAGTGATAGAAGGAATGGCAGGCTGGGTGCCGGTTCCTCCGATAGGTTGGGACGTGGTGCTGGGTGCACGCGTCCGGGTGCTGGCCGCCCTCTGCGGGGCAGAGGGAATCCCTGAGGCGGCAGAGAGCGCAGGCGGTGCCGACGATCCCATCGTTAAGAGGGACACGGAAGCTGCGGAGAGGGTGTCGAACAGGCAAGTGCCGGGGTGCCGATTGGAGGGGGGAACGCTGCCCGTGTGTGGCACAGGAAGGGTGCCTTGGCAGCGGTTCTCTCTGCTGGTGCGCGGGTGCAACCACGGCTGGAGGAGGCTGCAAGGGAGCGAGTGACTCCGACCAAAGGGGCGCGGAGGCCTCGGAGGGTGCGAATGAGGAGGCCCGGGGTGCCGGTAAGAGGGGGGAGCACAACCTGTGCGAGGCGCAGGGGAGCACCAAGTGGTGGTGCTCAGGCTGTGTCTCCGCCCCTGTCCCTGCTTGGAGAGCGGGGCTGGACCCCGGCTATCCTGGAGTATAACCCGCTTCGGGGCTGCGCTGCCCTCGCAGGACGGGTCGCTCTTTCCCCCGAGTGATCTTCGCTGGCTGTGGGGCAGTGTCAGGGATGCCAGGGGCCATGACCCGGCCGGGACACCATGAGGGACCGGATGTGGGTCTGCGCCCACCCTGGATCACATGGGGGTCGCCTTCCTGGTTGCTTTGGGGGCCTGTAGGGGCCCGTGGTCACCGCCAGGAGGCGCCCCAGTGCCTTGGGGACCTGTTACCCGAGCACTTCTGCCACACCAGGAAGTGCTGGGGAAGAATGGGGCGGCGCCGGAGAGCTGCGGGAGGACAGCCGGCACTTCCGCCACGCTGGGGCGTGGCTAGAGGAGGAATGCCGGGAACACCTGGGGCTCATCCGGGTCCTGTATAAAAGGGGTCATCTCCCTTCATTCGAGGCTGGAGTCGGGAGGAAGAAGGACGAAGCTCAGGAGAGCTGTGTAGGCGGCCCAAAGAAAAGGCATTGTGTGGCCAGGACTGTGTTTGGGGTATTGTGCACGTGACTGGGTCTGAGTGACCAATTATTGTAAATATTGTTGGTGAATAAACGTGTGGTGGTATTTTAACAACAATACACACACATATATATAAACAAATATATACATATCTGTTCAAGTTCTATTTAAATTTTAAATAGAAGGAATTTTTATTTAGTCGACAGAATATTATTCCGGAATAAATCAACTCAAACCTTAAATAACTTATAATATTTTGCTCTCCATAAAATATATCCTGTCTAAATTATACAAGTTAGAAATAAAGTAAACGTTAAAAGAACAAACATTCAAATTTCTTTACTCTTATGTAATTTTATATAAAAATAAACTTAAATTTTAAATATCCCAAAAGATTTTGCTCTCCATAAAAATATATCCTGTCAAAATTATACAAATTCAAATATGAACATGGTGCATAACAAAACCTGGAAATATAAATAAAATTTGTTCTTTTCAGCAATAACAAATCAAATCATTCAGTTGTCTTTGCTCTTATGTCATTTTATCAGATTTGGACGCCTGGCATCTTTTTTTGGCAACAAGTTCGTTTATGTTTGGTGTGAGGTTCTGTGTTGTGGAGATTCTCAGGATGGACTGCAGGTGCTCATCAGTGAGGCGACTCCTGTGTGCTGTTTTGTTAGTCTTCATGACTGAGAAGAGCTTCTCACACAGATATGTGGTACCAAACATGCACAAGGTTCGAGCCGCATGTAGACGGAGCTGGAGCATTTTTGCGGGAATGGAGTGAATAAACTGTGCGGGCCGTGCAGTATCGTACTTTGCCTTCAGTGTGCCATTACACTGCAGCTCAATCACCTCCATCTGAATCTGCACAGGTGCAGTTTCCACATCGACGGCAAATGGGTTGCGAAACAACTCAAAATTCTTTTTTTGTTCTTCAAAGTCACCAAAGCGCCGTGCGAACTCAGTGCGCAGTGCACTCAGTTTATCAGCAAAGTGCGTATTTGGGAACACCATTGTGCCAACTTGGTTCAACATTACTTGGCAACAGGGAAAGTGGGGCAAGTTGCACTGGTGCATTTGTGTCTCCCATAAAAGTAGCTTCACTTGAAATCACTTTGTGATTTTGCACGGGTAAAAATGTCTGCTGAAGTGTCAGATTCTTCTTTAACTCTTCTGCTTTCTGTATCTTGTGCATTGCATTCAGGTCTTTCAGGTTATCTTGATGTTTTGTCTCATAGTGCCGTCTTAGATTAAATTCTGTAATTACAGCCACATTAGCTCCACAAATGAGACACACGGGTTTACCGGCAATGTCAGTAAACATATACTCAGCCTCCCATCGGTTTTTAAAGGCTCTATGTTCAGAATCACCTTTTCTCTTTGGCATCGTGTGGGCTAGCTTCGCAATAACTTGCAGCATCATAAGCTAGACTTGATTAACGCGGTAAGTGTTGGCAAGGCAGCTGAAGCGCTGCATTATGGGATCTGTAGTTTATTGTGTTACCAGCGCTTCATATCCCCGGGCCATTAATAACAATAATATATAAAATGATCTCGCGGGCGGATATAATTACCGCCGGCGGATGTGGCCTGCGGGCCTTGAGTTTGACACATATGGACTAAATAGAACTTGAAAAGATATATTTTTTCAAATGTGATCGTGCAATTCAGATCGAGTTGACGCACACTACAGTACATCGAGCCCACGTGCTATTGTGGTTTTGCCTGCGTGTCTCAATAAGTTACCCTCCCCTTGCTCTTATTTTTTTACCGTTCATCTAATGAATACACTGAGTATGCCTTTACCAAAACAATCATTGATCACAAATAAAGTATCCATTATTCATAAAGCTTCAATTGGTGATCTGTCTTTCTGCGTTAACCGCATATTTTTTCATACGTCTCAAACCAAGGGGATGCGAGGCTAAAATAAATCGTGAAGCGCGCATACATACTCAGTGCATCCCCTCTCGGTATTGCGCCACGGCGTGTGGTTTGTTTATTTGAGCATAGCAGTGTAATTCGGTTTTTGTTCAGCACTCTTTGGAACTGTTGCTTTTTGTCTGCGCACTGCGTCAGTTCACGTGAGCCGCTGAATATGGTTTTATATGTCACTCGCTCGCTTCTAATTGTTTCACTGCCTTCTTAATTATATAATGTATGTTTTCATCAGCGGTTTTTGGAGCTCTTCCTGGTTTTCTACGTACTGCGTGATTACGTGGGAGGCGTGATGATGTCACAAGAAACTCCGCCCCCCACGGCTTTCGAGCTCAACTCCATTACAGTATATGCAGAAAAATAGCTTCCAGTTATGACCATTATGCGTAGAATTTCGAAATGAAACCTTCCCAACTTTTGTAAGGAAGCTGTAAGGAATGAGCCTGCCAAATTTCAGCCTTCTCCCTATACGGGAAGTTGGAGAATTAGTGATGAGTCAGTGAGTCAGTCAGTCAGTCAGTCAGTCAGTCAGTCAGTGAGGGCTTTGCCTTTTATTAGTATAGATTATTTTCGGGTATGCTTTGCCAAAAGTTATACTATAATAAAGTAAATCAATTTTATCTGGCATTCATATTAGTAAAATATGAGGTATCATACTTGAGGTTTGAATTTGTTTCTAACTGCATCCATTTTCAACAAACTTTTATCATTTGTAAGGTGTTCTTAAAGAAGAGTATGGTACAGGCCAGGGACAATATCAAAAAGGATCACTCGGGGAGGAAGCTCTCTGTACAGGGGTGTTTGAAAACAGGAACCACCAGGGCCAGTAAGTTTTGAATTTGTCATGAGGGACTTTTAAGAATGACATGAAGCAAGAACAAGAAATATGTAGAAGCCCTAGAAGATTAGCAGAAGCCTACTAGAACTCCTCAGGGAGAATAGCTGGCAAACGTGAGATAAGGCACATGAGGCCCTGCTCTTAAAAATTTGCATGCCCTTACATGTAAAGCATACCCAGGGCTCGGGAGTCAAAATATACCTCTGTGAGCTAGAAGTCATTAAGTTGCACAAGGCACTTCTGTATCCACCTTAAACTCTAGGCTGGGTTTTATAGGTGTTAGCTAGAAAAAAGACACTGTCAAGGAACAGGAGAAATTAAGGTTTAGTGAGATATACATGAGATGAGAAATGAAAAAAAACTTTGTGCCGCTTTGTCAGATAGGAAAGTGGGGAAGTCAGTCTAATAACCATCCTGGTGGGGCAGCAAGTTGTTAATTGTTTTGTCACCATTCCTATGTCTTTTCCATTTATGTTGTTGAAGAAATACACCTTTGTCAAAGATATATGGCTTGACATTAATACCATTTAGAAAGATGTTTAGGGGGTTCCAGCCATTTACATATTATAAGAATATGTAATACTGATTTATCTTTGTAATACAGCAAGTGGATTCATACACCATAAATCTTTGATAATGCTCTTTCAGTAGTGTACAATGCCATGGAAAAATATGTGGAACCTGCACACATCCAACAGGGCAATTCATTATTTCCAGTGAAACCGATGTCAAATTTTTCAACTGCAAGCAGATACCATAAATAGCTATTAAACCAAGTCCAAGGGTTATAAGGTGGCAGTAATATCTGGTAGAGCACAGTGCCTTTTCCCCCTTGAATACCTGCCACTGAATACCAAAAACAGTTAAAAGTTTAAAGTAATTTCATTTCTAAATAACATTGTTCAAGTCACTAACCCCACAATGGGTATATAAGTGCAAATCAGATAAATATTTAAGAGCTTTATTACACCATCTCTCTCTTACCAAGCAGGTATTTGTTCCTTTCTATATGGTACAAGAGCTCACCTATGCACTCACTTTTTGCATTCCTAAAATCATCCCATTTCCTTCCCATGTCCTGGTAAATCCAATTTCTGATGCTGTTTGGTGTCCTAGAATGCAACTAAGTAAGACTTGAGTAGTTCCAATTTGGAAGCTGAAAGATTGAAATTAGGGTGGTTTTGCAAGTGTAAATGATGTGTTCCAAGTGTGGTAAATAGTCAGAATCCTTCAAGAATGGACTACGTAATTCTCTTTTTAATGGTCTTCCTGCAGAAAGTTATAACGTATTCATAGTGCTGCTGCAGGGGCTTGACCTCAAACAAAATGCAATGACTGTTGAGATAGGAAAAGGCCCGCCACGAATACAAAGAGAAGAAAGACTGGGAGATACAGGAGTCATAAGCAAACCAAAAGTAACCTGCTTTAAAGCCAAAATAAAAATCCTAATGTTGTGGTCAACATTCAGAACCTAGTTGTTGCCAAAAATCTGTAAACCCAGACATGATTTTTTATTTTTTATTTTCAGAAGTATCCACAAACTCAGATAATCCAGAAATCATATAATGACCTGTGATGTCACATGGTGCACAGCCTTGGATGTCACTTCATAACAACTACCTGGCAACCACTAGCATGAAAATATCAATGTCTATGAAATTCAAGATGATGTCGTGGGAATAAACAAAAGATATTGGCACGATTAAAATGTCCAAAACTGCAAAAAACAATGGTAGAAGTAGATTTAGTGACGTCAAAAACAAGTACGGAATAAGAAAAAACAAAAAACAGTACAGAATAATATAAGAGAAATGTGCAGACTAGTGGCAGTTACAAAAATAACCACACTACCTAGGAGTCGGCTTGTCTACACTGGCATTCTGTCTATTGCTGAATCATAGCAAAAATAAAAAAACTACTACAAAGTCATAGAAATGTTTGTTCTAAAATGACTATCCATGCTGTTCACCTTATATAAAAACTATAAATTATTCTTATGAAATCAGAATGTAATACAGATGGCCACTTATGGCAGTGTGTTATTTAGAGGTAACTGGCAATGCTCAAACTAATTTAGAAATGTTACTACAAGGAAGATGGACACATACAGTATTATTTTCAGCTGTTACTTTATTTTTGAATTTGTGGTATAGCTTGTTTATGAGAATTGTAAAACATGTTATTGAATTTTATTTCCAGGCATTTGAAGGGGACAAGAAGGTGAAGAAAATAGGCACTGAAAATATGTTTAATTCTTAAAAATACAACAATGGAAGGCAAAATCCTCTTCTCACCTAAAGGTAATGGAAACCCTTTTAAATAGATAATTTATCCACAGGGCTTGAACTGAGCTGGTACAGAGCACTGGCACATCTTTATTTTTTGTTCTTTGTTAGCACACTGGCATGCATAATGCATCATGAATAACAAACCATGATCTCTGATCAAATGTACGTATAAACAGAGAATACCAGTACTTATGTGCCTCTAATTCAGGCACTGGTTATCCACACAAATGATTCATGCTACAACCTGAAAAGCAGGTTTTGAGATATGGCAACAGCATCTTCTGTTACAGTTCCCTCCTGTAATTAACAACTATCACCTGTCACTTGAAAACAAATCCTAGAAAGTATGATGAACAATAAAGCAATATAGAAACTGAGCTACAGTAACTTGAAATGCAAGTTTTGTGTATATTTCTCTTTCCCACATCGACAGGACTACAGCTGCATGAGGGGGTTTGAATTTCAGGTCTGATATCTGTCCCTGTTGTGTCTGAACATTTTTCTTGCTTCGATGTGGGTTTTTCTCCCAAGATATTCTTGTTTTCTTACCACACCCTAAAGACATGAATATTCAGTCCTTTTAATTATGCACTTTATTATGGAGGTACCACAGGGTTGGTTCTTGCCTTGTATTTGATGCTGTCAGGATAGGGGTTATCCTACTGTAAGTGAAGACAGACAAATCACTATGAGAACCCCTGCACAATATGGCAATCAAATTAAATAAATTTGCCATATAGAGCATATAGTGCTTTTACATTGTTTCAGGTTGCTACAGATAAAAAATGTAACAGAGACTCACATTGACTACTTTTTGTTTTACTTCTAAACCTCCTTTACTGTCACCCTTTATACCACAGATCAGTAGTTAGGCTCTTCTTGGATGTTTTAATGTGAAGGTGACATCTTTACCCTCAACACATCATACATTTCACCAATGCTTTTTCAAAAAATGTTGATGCTGCTTGAGAAATAACAATTCATCACCACTAATCTGAAAATGTTGCCTTCTAACACAAACATAGTAAAAGTTTTAATGGACATTAAAATGCTAACAAAATGTGTTTTTTTCCATGTAGACTTTCAGTCCTATTATTGAATAGGCTAAACTATGCTTAACCTCTCTGATCAAATAATATGAAGTAACTAAAAGATGTATTTGCTGGAATAAAAATTATGGACATAATGTAAGGCAGCATGATGGCACAGTAGTAGCACTGTTGCCTCACAATTAAGGATACCAGTGTTTGCATCCTGGGTCCTGCATGCATGGAGTTTGCATGTTCTACCCGTGCCTACATGGGTTTCCTACTGGTGCTCTAGTTGCAGGTTAGGTGGATCGGTAATGCTAAAATGGTCCTAGTGTTTGTGTGTTCACTCAGCAATGGACTAACACCCTGTCTAAGGATTGTTCCTACCTTTTGCCCTTCAATTTCCCCTTTACTTTTATGACCCTGCTCAGGTTAAAGCGGATATATAAAATGGATGAATGAATATATGGTAACAGTAACAGCCAAGGAAAATATAATGGGTAACTAGATTAAATGCCTTATCATTCGACAAACTAAGTATTACAATACAAAAATGAAAAGAGAGGACAACTGTACAATGAATACTACTACATCAAGAGCACTAATCTTTCCTGTATTTTACTGCCACATAGCTATAGAATAAAAATGGGTGGTATGTTGCTGTTGTTCCCAGAACTGTGAGGCAGCAACATAAACACTTTGCCTCAGTGATTCCCATGTTAGCAATAATGTGAAATGAGCTGGCTTAACTGGTGAATTCACTATGTCATAAATAGTATCATACAAATATTTTAGTGAATAATATTAACCTTACTTTCTTTTTTCCATTTTATGCAGTGTTCGGTGTGTAGTCTATGAAGCCAGTGTAGGAGGATATTCAAGAACTGAGTCTGAGCTCTTGAGCCCATGAGGTTCATTTGCTATATAGAAAACAAGCAAAAATAAAAGACAAATAAACTTGAACATGCAGCTGCTGTTGAGAATGTTAAAATGTAGTGAAAATGTTTTCAGTCACACTTTACTGATACTGATTTTAAGAATAAAGGGGATGTGCAGAGCTGTAGTAACTACAGTGGGATAAAATTGATGAGCCACAACATGAAGCTATGGGAAAGAGTAGTGGAAGCTAGGTTTAGAAGGGAGGTGATGATTAGTGAGCAGCAGTATGGTTCCATGTTAAGAAAGAGAACCACAGATGCAATGTTTGCTCTGAGGGTGTTGATGGAGAAGTATAGAGAAGGCCAGGAGGAGTTGCATTGTGTCTTTGTGGACCTGGAGAAAGCATATGACAGGGTGCCTTGAGAGAAGTTGTGGTATTGTATGAGGAAGTCGGGAGTGGCAGAGAAGTACTGTATGTAAGAGTTGCACAGGATATGTACAAGGCAAGTGTGACAGTGATGAGGTCTGCAGTAGGAGTAACGAATGCATTTAATGTGGTGGTAGGATTACATCAGGGATCGACTCTGAGCCGTTTCTTATTTGCAGTGGTGATGGACAGGTTGACAGATGAGATTAGACAGGAGTCCCCTTGGACTATGATGTTTGCTGATGACATTGTGATCTGTAGCGAGAGTAGGGAGCAGGTTGAGGAGACCCTGGTAAGGTGGAGATATTCCCTAAAAAGGAGAGGAATGAAGGTCAGTAGGAACAAGACAGAATACATGTGTGTAAATGAGAGGAAGATCAGTTAAATGGTGAGGATGCAGGGAGTAGAGTTGGTGAAGGTTGAGTTTAAATACTTGGGATCAACAGTACAGAGTAATGGAGATTGTGGAAGAGAGGTGAAAAAGAGAGTGCAGGCAGGGTGGAATGGGTGGAGTAATGTAGGGAGTAGTGTCAGGAGTAATTTCTGACAGACGGGTATCAGCAAGAATGAAAGGGAAGGTCTACAGGATGATAGTGATACCAGCTATGTTATATGGGTTGGAGACAGTGGCACTGACCAGAAACAGGAGACAGAGTTGGAAGTGGCAGAGTTAAAGATGCTAAGATTTGCAATGGGTGTGACGAGGATGGACAGGATTAGAGGGTTGGCTTAGCTAGGACGGTTTCGAGACAAAGTCAGAGAGGCGAGAATTCGTTGGTTTAGACATGTGCAGAGGAGAGATGCTGGGCATATTGGGATAAGGATGTTAAAGATAGAGCTGCCAAGCAAGAGGAAAAGAGGAAGGCCTAAGCGAAGGTTTATGGATGTGGTGAGAGAGGACATACAGGTGATGGGTGTAACAGAACAAGATACAGAGGACAGGAAAATATGGAACAAGATGATCCGCTGTGGCAATCCCTAACAGGAGCAGCCGAAGAAGAGGAAGAAGATTATCAATCATTAAAGGGTGGTGGGGAGTCACAATTAATAACAAATGTACAGTAAAATACAGTACATTAATGACTAGAATCCGACATTGTTTTGTAGACAGTCATGACAAATTTAAAAAGGCTTATATTCTTTAATATAACATGAAAAGACTTGCTAAAAATAACAAAACAAATATGACAATTTCTTAACACTTGCTGTAGTTACTGTTGCTACATGTCTCTGCCTGCTTTTTCCTAGAAACTCAACTCATTTAACCCTATCTTTATGGAATTCTTCTTCCAAGCTACAAATGTTTTGGATATGAAATTAAAAAAAAATTAAACATCAAAAACCTGCCAGGCAGCAGAAATGAACTTCCATCCTGAGAGATGCCACCAAGAGCCACTAGCCCCTTTGTTTACATTCTAAATAGAATTATGTGCACTTACTAGTAGTAATTACTATTATGTTAGTACAAATACATTACATTCAGATAAATGTATACAATGCTAATGATATATTTATGGAGTGAAACAATAATTTTGAACTCCCAGCTAAATAATTGTGCAGGAGCAGTTCAAACGTGTGAACTGTAAAAAAAACAATATAGGATATACAGAGAGGGGGCTTCAAGTATAAACGGTGTGAACGCACAGAAATGTTGCTTACATCTTATTCTACGCTCATGTCGTGATGTTTAAAAACTAAAGTTGGCATAAAGCCATGCACATTTTCACAACAGCCTCACATCATGCGTACGCATGTTTCTGTTTAGTTTTGCAAACAGGTGGCACCCAGCGTCAAAGCAGTGCTACTGTTTCTGTGTCGTCTCCCTTTCTTTTTTAGATTCACATCCATGACTCGGATTTTATCAAATACATCAAAATTAATTGCACATTATTTACATTTTTAAGGCCCTTGATTGTAAACATTCTATTACAATATAATGTTACACAGAATGGCCAAACTATTTCAACTATCATAGCTGCTTTAGCGTTGTTAGAAGACATAGCAAATGGAAGAATCAGAAGTGAGAGCATATGTACAGATGATGAGGGCTAGCTTCTAAGCTGATTTACATTTCCAAGATCTATCATCTTGGAGCTTTATGCTGTTAGAATACTAGAATTTATACTCAATTCCATTTTTATGATAACATGTATTAAAGTATGTGTATTACATTTAACATTTGTTGTTAATAATTAAACATGTGAAGCCACAGCGGCGCATTAGTAGTGATGAGCTGGTGCCCCATCCAGGGTTTGTTCCTGACTTGCGCTGTGGGCAGGGTACGGCACGTACATGTGCATTAAAATTCATGTTGATTGGGATTTTGAAAGGGAATGTGTGTGGAACTTTGCTTATACACAGTTTTATGCATCTGAATTTTATATCTGTGTATGCACATTTCTAGTTTTGTCCGTACGCTATGTTTTAGTGTAAATTCTATGCAAGGCATTATACATGAAACCTATGGTGAGGATTCTGATTTTCTAATGGCCATTGGTAATGTAATCAGTTTAAATTACAGAATACAGAAGAGAGTAATGGAAATTCAGAGGAAATCAAAAGATCTAGACCAGGGGTGGGCAATATCTGTCCTGGAGAGCCGCAGTGGCTACAGGTTTTTGTTCCAGCCCAGTTTCTTAACGAGAAATCAATTATTGCTGATGAAGCACTTATTGCTTAAGTGACATTTTGATGCTTCATTTTAGTGGTCTTGATTGTTAAGGTTCTTTTTTTTTCTGTTTTTCTGTCCATCCTGGCCATCGGACCTTACTCCTTTTCTATGTTAACTAATGTTGTCTTATTTTAATTTCTTATTTTGTCTTTTATTTTTTTTTCTTCAGTGTGTAAAGCACTTTCAGCTATTTTTTGTATGAAAATGTGCTGTATAAATAAATGTTGTTGTTGTTTTAGTCAAGTTGGATTTTCCTGGGTCTCAGGGCCATGAGTTTGATCTGTTAGTGAATGCAAATGGCAAAAAATTTATTATCAGGCAGTCAAACAGGGACTTGCACCTTTATTTTTTTAATTAGTTCTTAGTATTGTTTGTAGTTTTTTTGTTTTTAATTGGTCTTTTGGTGCCACAAGGCACACATACATAAACTCAGAGCCTATATTTTTACTATTGGTTAAAAAAGAATAGTGATGTGTTTGTTTAACTGTGTTAAATTGTGTAACAAAATCACCATATTGAGAACAGTACCTCTAGTATTCCTCGATATATCAGTCAAGAAATCTCAAATCTGTGGGTTTTGAAAAACTCTTTAACACCAAACATAATAAAAATAATTAAAATCATGCTACCTTTTATTCATTAAGAACGAAACAGTTAAAACAAATATTTGCAGTGCTGCATTTTACACAAGACTGTTTTGTGTTGTATACTTTTAATTTCTCTTTAGATTTTTCCTTTGTATTTATTAAAAGGGGAACAAACTCTAACTGCTAAGAATTATGATGTATCAAATAACAGGAGGCAGCAGAGTGATAAGGCAGGCAAATTGCTGTGTCTTATTATTGGTTTAAATCCTAACAAGGATTTCTTTTATGCGGAGTGGACATATATTCCCAGTGTTTGTGTGGAGTCTTGCTTTTACAGTCCAAAAGCATGCTGGCTGACAAATCTAAATTGGGACAGTGTCAATATGAGTGTGTGAGTTCCCATTCCAGGTTAGTTTCAGCTGCCTATGACACTGTATTCAATTTCATGTTTATAGAATATTGTAGGTGGTTGGATGGATGGGTGATTGAATTGGTAAATATAGCAAATAAAATTTTAAGTTAAATCCTGGTCACTTCCCACATAATTATTTGACGAGGCCAGGGAAGACTTATTCAATAGATTATTTCTCATGCATGTTCTGGAGCACTAAATGTCATTTTAATGACTGGGCTGTAGCCACCCTCACTCTTCTTACCATATTCTATTATGCTTTAAGATATAAATAATTCACTTCTAACTTAAAACATGCAATAAATCTGTTTAAAGTTTTCCTACAGGAAGTCCTTTTTTCTATCTACACCAGAAGGACATGCATACATTTTAGGTTGATTTGCTACTCTAAATTACTGTTAGTGACCATGTGCGCATGTGTACTCATAAGGACTAGCACCCTTTTCAATGTTGGTCACTGATTTGATCCAGAACTGAAAAACCAAATGAGTGGATGGATGTAAAGAACATCCATCCATTATCCAACCGCTATATCCCAACTACAGGGCCACGGGGATCTGCTGGAGTCAATCCCAGTCAGCACAGGGCGCAAGGCAGGAAACAAACCCCGGGCATGGCGCCAGCCCACCGCAGGGCGCGCACACACAAACACATACCCGCACACCAAGCAAACACTAGGGACAATTTAGAATCGCCAACGCACCTAACCTGCATGTATTTGGACTGCAGGAGGAAACCGGAGCACCCGGAGGAAACCCATGCAGACATGGGGAGAACATGCAAACTCCTGTAAAGGACATGTTATAGTAAATCTATACTAATAAAAGGCAAAGCCCTCACTCACTCACTCACTCACTCACTCATCACTAATTCTCCAACTTCCCGTGTAGGTAGAAGGCTGAAATTTGGCAGGCTCATTCCTTACAGCTTACTTACAAAAGTTGGACAGGTTTCATTTCGAAATTCTATGCCTAATGGTCATAACTGGAAGGTATTTTTCTCCATTAACTGTAATGGAGTAGAGCTGCAAAGACGTAGGGGCGGAGTTTAGTGTGACATCATCACGCCTCCCACGTAATCCGTGAACTGACTATCAACGCAGTAGAAAACCAGGAAGACCTACAAAAAGCGCTTAAGAAAACATGCATTATATAATTGAGAAGGCAGCGAAACAATAAGAAGCGAGCGAGTGGCATATACTACCATATTCATGAGTGCTGCTACCTCGGAAAGAAAGCAAGGTGTAAACCTAAACTTTAAATTAAGTTCATAGACAGGCTACGCTGGCGTTTCACATGCCCACAGGTAATGCGGGATACAAGTTTAATGAGAGGACGCGGGATATAAGCGAGAGTTTTGATCACTTTGTAACTAAGTTAAAATTGTAGGTGAAGGGTGTGCTTATGCAAATTCGAGACTGTGTTTGTGGGGATTGACAGTTAAAGCGGGTGGGGAGTCACGTCATCATCTCCCCTCCCATTTACCTCAAGTTAATACACACGCTGTCTCTAGAGTTTGAACACACTGAATCCTCCAGGCACTACTTACAAAAGGTCACATTGACAATCGTGTTACGCTATTTTTAAAATCTTTCCTTTTCTTAGCACAAGCACAGCTGAGAAGCTTGATGCATGTGCTCCATAAGCGTTGAAAAATAATGCATTTAATCACACTTTGCATTACAAGCAAAGGGAGCTTTTGTCAATGCATGATTTCCTGGTACACGATTACATTGATCAGCGCATCCCGATTCATTTTACCCTCGCACCACCTTAGTTTGAGAAGAAGTATGAAAAATATGAGGTTAACACAGAAAAACAGATCACCAATTCAAGCTTTATGAATAATCGATTAAGCCATCAATAATTGTTTTGGTAAAGCCATCCTCCTTCCATTTTATAATTTTTCCGCCACTAGCCATGATTAAATGAACGGTAAAAAAGTAAGAGCGACGCGAGGGTGACTTATTTAGGCAGGAATATATATGATAGCAACACTCATGACAATGTCAATCATGTTACGTTATTATTAAAATGTTTCCTTTTCTTTTCATTACTTCTTTAACACACTACTTCTCCGCTGCGTAGGCGCGGGTATTTTGCTATATATATAATATATGAATTACCTCCAAAGAGCTGAGACTTTTGATATCATGAGCGTGTGTACAAAAGGGGTCTCCTGCCCAGCAAAAGTCGAGCAGCCAGCGTGCATAGCTGTGCCGGCCTTTGAGACGCTGACTGCGCTTCTGCCTTAAGTCAAAGTGAGCACTTTTAATTTTTTTCATCCTCCCCCTGAGCTATAGCCCAGACAAGTGCAAACACGGGACCCTTTTCTACACCACGGCAAAATAATATTAAGGCGATTCACACTTTCTTTGCACGTATACGATTATCAGGTCCTCAGCTCGGATTATGAACACACGCATGAGTGGAGGACTCACAGTGCCATCACAGCCGATTAATGGCGGGACGTCTCACCAGTCTACACAAGACCCACCGCGACTGTCGCCAAAAGGCGATCATAACGTCAGCGAACACATCTCTCTATACTATATAAAAGAAAAGGCAACTTTCCTTTCTTTACACCTTTTTTCCTTTTATCCCAAACCAAAGCCTTTCTCTCTTAACACGGCAGAGGACACAAAAATAATTTTCTTTAATTGCGGTAAGGCACATTACCAGAGGCACAAATTTGAACGTTCACATAGAAAATGTAATTTCTATACCACAGCCGTCGTGTAGCGCCTTTCAAAAGGGATCTACTACCGAGAGATGATCCATATACATTTTAGCTGCTGTTAGTTACTTACCTGTTTTGTTACACAGTCTTTAAAATGTAGTTTACCCACAACCACTCCAGTAGTGCTCAATGTACCTGTACTTCTTAAAACGTTAATGTTTTACTGTTTAATAACTTATAGACTATATTTCATTATTTTTCCCTTGCACTCAGTGACCAAAGCTATACACACACATATAGACACATACAAACATACACACAAGTATATGTATGTGTATATATGTATGTATGTGTATATATATATATATATATACACACACACACACACACACACACACACACACACACACATACATACATACATACATATAATTTGTGTGTGTACATATGTATATAGATATGTAGATATGAAGATATGTATGTGTATATATATATATGTATATTATATATATATGTATGTGTGTGTGTGTGTGTGTATATATATGACAGCAGCAATCCAAGCTGTGAGAAAACACTAAAAAGGAGGCGTGTCAGACGTCGTGGTACATTTTCTGATGCAGCTACCGAAAACAACTTCGTGACGCTGCCACCAAATACACAAAACAATTACTTTGACAATCATGTTACATTATTTTTAAAATGTTTCCTTTTCTTTTCATAACTTCTTTAACACATGACATCGCTGAAGAAGCTGGTATTTTGCTATATATATATATATATCACAGCGACACTCATAACAGTGACAAAACAATTACATTGACAATCATGTTATGTTATTTTCAAAATGTTTCCTTTTCTTTCTCTTTCCTTCTTTAACACACTACTTCTCCGCTGCCAAGCGCGGGTATTTTGCTATATATATATATATAGATAGATAGATATGAGAACAACATAGATAGATAGATAGATAGATAGATAGATAGATAGATAGATAGATAGATAGATAGATATGAGAACAACACTCATATCAATGACAAAACAATTACATTAACAATCATGTTACGTTATTTTTAAAATTTTTCCTTTTCTTTTTCGTACCTTCTTTAAAACACTACTTCTCCGCTGCGAAGCGCGGGTATTCTGCTAGTTATATATAAAAAAAAAAAAGATCACAAACCAAATATCACACGATCAGTTTATTTTCAAATCATGTGTGTTTCCCAGAACTCAGCAAAGAGGAATCTGATTTATTATTGGTAATAAGTTTAAAATATTAATTATCTGGAACTCACAGATATGAATCCAATCCTGATTTCAGTGTCACTGAGGCCTTATAATGCTTTTCCAGTTTCTGTTATCAATTCATATATAAGGATTAGAAAAAATTTTAGCAAATTAAACACAGCTGAATCCCTCACACCATATCTAAGTATACGGTTGAAATTAGAACTCCTCAAAGGCAAGCATTCATCCAGGTGTACACAGTGCCAGTTTAATTCATTTCAAAATCATAGGAAAGGAACAGAGAAGGCATTTGACAGAATTTAGATTTTTTTAATTTGTAATACTTTGTTGCAATCTGTTGTGTTGATCATATCATCTTTAATCCACCCAAAACTGCTGATATAATTAATAGGTTGATATAAAATATGCATTTAACTTATGACTTTTTCATTGTTTATTAAACTTGTTATAAAATCATTCACTCTGGTAAGTACATTTCTGAGAATCCAAAAAAGATGCAGTTTTTTCAGTCTTACCATCCAAGCATACTGCAATTCAGACCATTCAAGACTCTTTCTTCCATTATCCTCTATGTGTTGCGGTACAAAAGTAAAACCTCATCTGTTTTGTGCCCCATCTTCTCAAATAAAAAAATTTTTAACCAGAAGTATATTCTTGAGCAACAAAAGTCTAAGTTAAAGTACCTTATATTAAATGTAAAGTGTTCTTAACTAATAGTCTCCTTTTGAAACCCACTTGGTAATAGTATAGGGTGTTGTACCGCGTTAGCCATTATGGATGCAATGAGAAGCAAAATGACACAATTTTTTGGCTAACTAAAACGATTACAATTTGCAAGCTTTCATGGCAGCTCAGGCCCCTTCTTCTGGCAAGATGTAATCAATTATGATTATCAGTGATTACATTTTGCCTGAAGAAGAGGCCTGAGCTGCCACAAAATCTTGCAAATTGTAATCTTTTTAATTAGCCAATAAAAAGTGTCATTTTGCTTGATTTCTCATTAAACCCAATTGGTCCAATTTACAGTTGAAGGACTGTACAAATTATTAAAAGGTATACAGTAGCTGTGCATGGACACATATGCTTTGTCCCACTTAAAAGAAGGACACAGGTAATGTACATAATGTACATACCTAAAATTGGAATAAACTGCAAATTAATAGAACATTGTTAGAGAGGACTTTGGAGGCTTTATCTAAACCTCAAACATTTAGTTTAGTTTGGTCTTTGTTGTTGAAGTGTGTGCTGTCACCATGTCTAGATGGAAAGAGTTTTATCAAACCATCAGGAAGACAATTATAGATACCTATGAGTCTGGGAAGGAATAGATAAAGATCTCTAAACAACTGAAAATCAACCATTCCACTATGCAGAATATAATCTACAAGTGGAGAAGATTTGTCCAGGCCAGGCCACCCTAGCAAGATCAGCTCAAGAACATATTGCAAAATGCTGAAAGAACGCTCTAAGAACCCCAGCTTTTCATTACAGGCTTACAGGTTGCTCTTGCCACAGTTGATTAAGAAAGTGCACGAGTCTACCATTTGAAAGAGACTTCACAAATTAAATCTACATGGAAAGTATTCCATAATGTTAGAAAGAACATCAGTGGAAGACAAATATTTGCCTATAAACACCTATGCAAAGACCTGGACTTCTGGAATGTTTTGGACAGACGAGGCATAAAAGACAAAGTTATTTGGCCACAGTACTAAAAGACATGTTTGGCAAAGCCAAAGACAGTATTAGACCAGAAGAAGCTTATACCAACTGTAAAACATGATGGGGGAAATGTTATGGTTTGCGGCTGCTTTGCAGTATTAAGGTCTCGGCAGCTCACCATTATAGAATCTACTATGAATTCATTATTGTACCAGAGGATGCTTGAGATAATGTAAGACCATCTGTCAGGAGACTGAAGCTCATCTTAAAGTGGACCTTGTAACATGACAATGACCCTAAACATACCATTAAATCCACCAAGGAATGACTGAAAAGAAAGAAATGAAGAGTTCTGGAATGGCCAAGTTATAGTCTAGATCTGAATGTTATCGAAATGCTGATCTTAAATGGTGCTCACAAAACACTGCTCAAACATTGCCGAAGGAATTCTGCATGAAGATTTTCGTTGTTTCTTTTCCAATTACAATACCTTTATCTAAAGATACTATTTAAATGAATATCAAATATCAATATATCCACATGTGTTAAAGAAGAAAAAACATCTCATGTGGTATACTTATTTTTTTCACAACTGTATGGCCTACCTTTAACTTTCTTTTGAACAAGTAATTAAAGGACCATGCAGAATAATAAGCAAGTTTTATTCTTAAAAGTATCCATTCTTTGCTGTAGATGCCAGTTTTGATTTACTGCAGATAACTGTACTTTGGCGAAATTTTTTATAAAAGTTACTTTTACAGTTTAGTGTTTATTATTTCAGCTCTGTCTTCTAGCACTTACCCACATAAAAGTAATGTTTCCCCTTAAGTGAGCTGCTGGAGCCACAATATTATTGTTCTCTGCTTAAACGGATGCTTTAAAATGTAGTAATTGTTATTTCTTTAAATGCTGGGTGGTATAACAGTGTATAAATAAAATATCTCACACTCATTTGTTGGATTCAGTGAGACACTACACTTCACCAAAGGTGTGAAACATTGCAACTAAGAATTAAATTGTGTTTTATTGTCATTGGCCCACAGGATGATCGAGTGTCGCTGAGAAAACCTGGCATTTGATTGTAAACATTTTATTAGACTGTTGGTAGGAAAATTAGTGTTCTGATTACCTTATTAGTCTGTTCAAAATAATGTAGCATTTTTTTCTAAAGCATAAGCAATAGCTGCAGTTTTAGACTTTTTCATTTGTAGATTTAGGTTTACTTGATGATCTGGTATTTAATTGTCAAATTCCCCTACCACTCGTCAGAATATTTACTCCATAAATTTCCACACACAGTCAGATTTCTTCCAACTCAGTTTAGCCAAAATCTAGTGTAAGACTGTAAAATGCTACAGCTTCTATAATAATGTTTCTGCAGACTATGGAATTCCATCATAACCTAAATTAGGATAGTAAACCTACTGAGTCGTTTGAAGAATCCTTGAAGAATTTACTTGGCTCTGTTGGCAAACATTTCATATAGAGATGTATTTTCTTCCTTCCATCCAACTATCCATTTGTTTGATGAACCCCCTTATTCCTTTGCAGGATTGTGAGGAAGCCAAAGGTTATCTCAGCAGCATTAGTGTCAAAGTAGGAACCAACACTGATCATGACACCAGCCTTTCACTAGTAACATTCACACTCAAACACATGCACACACACAAATCCATGCCATTATTCCTAGCACACCAGTTTCAACTTACAAGTTAAAACTAAAACAGGGAGAACATTTAAACTGAAACAGAAAGAACTTATTCGATTTAATACAAGAGGGCACCTCTTGCCCAGTTACAGAGAAAATGAGAAAATTCACGCCATGGATAGCATTTGGGCCTTAAAATGAAATTAGAATGACCACTTCCTCATTCAGTGTGTTTACATACACACATAATCAGGTTAAGGTGTTATTAACGTGTTACTAAGGATTCTTAATAATCAAGTACTCTTATGGAGTACAAAAAAGAGTTGCACCTTATAATCGGCCATTTTGAATCCAAAAATAAGCATGATGCCTATGATAATTTTCTTGTGTTTTATAAATATTTTTAGTCAAATTAATGCTTTATTTATAGGTTTCTGTTACCAGATTGCACAATGCACACTTTTCTTCCTGGCTGTGTGACTGAGCCTTGCAAGGACAAGGTACGTGTGCCTCTTGCTTTAAACCTAGTTCTGCTGGAATAATAATAACACAGGTATTTTTACTTCAATAAGGTAGGTATTGTGTTAGGTTACTTGATACTATAAAAAAGTAATCAGACAACTTAAGACACATTATTTTTAATGTGTCAGCCTACTGCTCTCAGATTGAATTGGTCAGTTTTTATAATCAGATTATTCATGGAGAAATCCATCCATCCATCCATCCATCCATCCATCCTCTTCTGCTTATCCGAGGTCAGGTCACGGGGGCAGCACCTTGAGCAGAGATGCCCAGACTTCCCTCTCCACCGACCACTTCTTCTAGCTCTTCCAGGGGGAATTCCGAGGCGTTCCCAGGCCAGCCGGGAGACATAGTTCCTCCAGCTTGTCCTGGGTCTTCCCTGGTGCCTCCTCCCGGTTGTACATGCCCGGAACACCTCGCAAGGGAGGCGTCCAGGAGGCATCCTGATCAGATGCCCACGCCACCTCATCTGACTCCTCTCAATGCGGAGGAGCAGCGGCTCTACTTTGAGCCCCTCCCGGATAACTGAGCTTCTCACCCTATCTTTAAGGGAAAGCCCACACACCCTGCAGAGGGAACTCATTTCAGCCCCTGGTATTTGCGATCTCATTCTTTCGGTCACTACCCATAGCTCATGACCATAGATGAGAGTAGGAACGTAGATCAACTGGTAAATTGAGAGCTTTGCCTTACAGCTCATCTCCTTTTTCACCACGACAGACTGATACAGAGCCTGCATCACTGCAGACGCCGTACCGATCCGCCAGTCAATCTCACGCTCCATTCTTCCCTCACTCGTGAACAAGACCCCGAGATACTTGAACTCCTCCACCTGGGGCAGGATCTCGCTCCCAACCCTGAGCGGGCACTCCACCCTTTTTCGGCTGAGAGCCATGGTCTCGGATTTGGAGGTGCTGATTCCTATCCCAGCCGCTTCACACTCAGCTGTAAATCGATTCAGAGAGAGCTGAAGATCACGGCCTGATGAAGCAAACAGGACAACATCATCTGCAAAAAGCAGTGACCGAATCCTGGGTCCACCAAACCGGACCCCCTCAACACCCTGGCTGCGCCTAGAAATTCTGTCCATAAAAGTTATGAACTAAATCAGTGACAAAGGGCAGCCCTGGTGGAGTCCAACTCTCTTTGGAAACGGATTTGACTTACTGCCGGCAATGCGGACCAAGCTCTGACACCGGTTGTACAGGGACCGAACTGCCCTTATCAGGGGGTCCAGTACCCCATACTCCCGGAGCACCACCACAGGATTCCCAGAGGAACACTTTTTCCAAGTCCACAAAACACATGTAGACTGGTTGAGCAAACTCCCATGCACCCTCCAGGACCCTGCTATGGGTGTAGAGCTGGTCCACTGTTCCGCGACCAGGATGAAAACCGTACTGTTCCTCCTGAATCCGAGGTTCGACTATCCGACGGAACCTCCTCTCCAGAACCCCCGAATAGACTTTTCCAGGGAGGCGGAGGAGTGTGTTCCCTGTGTAGTTGAAACGCACCCTCCAATCCCCTTTCTTAAAGAGGGGGACCACCACCCCGGTCCGCCAATCCAGAGGCACTGTCCCTGATGTCCATGCGATGTTGCAGAGATTTGTCACCCAAGACAGTCCTACAACATCCAGAGCCTTGAGGAACTCCGGGCATATCTCATCCACCCCCGGGGCCCTGCCACCAAGGAGTTTTATAACTATCTTGGTGACCTCAGTCCCAGAGATGGGGGACCCCACCTCCGAGTCCCCAGGCTCTGCTTCCTCATTGGAAGGCATGTTAGTGCCTGATATTTGTCACGGATGTAAATCGCTGTATGCAGCGTGTAAAACAATTTGTCGCGAATGTGAATCGCTGTATGTAGCGTGTAAAACGCTGTATTGTATGTTGCCCTCTCCAGAGTTACATCTTTTCATTCACCTACAGTCGTATACACAATGAAGTAACCAGTCTTTAAAAACCGAGTTTTTGGTTACGACGCACGACTGCGTGCACCATAGCAAACTGTTTTACACGCTACATACAGCAATTCGCATTCACGACAAACATGCGTCTTCTTAGATGCTCCTGCACTTTGTACACACCGCCCTCCCACCTCCGTACCACCGTGGTCGGGTGTCTTGGTTGATTGTATATAGAAAGGCATCCAAAACCGCACAGAGCAATGAAAAGTCTACGTGAGTCACAGCTGCATCTCGACTGTGCAAAGACGACAACGACTCGAGTGACGAGTTGGAGGTGGGCACATAAGCAGGCAGTGTATACTGGACGAGAAATCAGCAGACTAGCATGACCGAGGCAGCGGAGTGGACGTCCTTCTCCTCTCCTCCCGTTCCACCCTCCGCGCCTGAGCGCCGCATTGACGATTGCGTGTTGGTTCATTCCGTGCATTGTTACAATGTTGCTTTTCTTGCTGATTTATTACATTTACGATTTTTCAAATGTTAATTTTCTCCCTGTGCTTAAAAATCATTAAAAAACCGGCCTGATTATGCGGCGTATAGTACGCCGCGGGTTGGCTAGTACTGTATATTTGAAGAAAAGGAGACATGGAGAAAAAAATGCAAACTCTATGAAGATGGCGACCAGGAAGGGATTTAAACCCAGAACTCTGAAACTATGAAGCTGCAGATTTAATTGCCTTGCTATGCTGCCATCTACTACACAAAGTAATGTAAGAAAGGCTATTATTAACAACTACGCAATTTCTTAACTATGGTGATGATACATACCAAATTAAAAGAATATAAATTCATTGTTACACAAATAAATAGCAAAAACAGATCAGTGTGTCAGTAAAGCTTAGAATATTTACATCTACTCTAGCGTGTTATATTATTTTAGCTCAGTCTATTAGCCCTGCTGCCTCACAGCTCCACAAGATTGGGTTCACATCCTAGCTTAGTCATTGTTTGTGTGGGGTCTGCATGTTCATCTTATGTTTGATTTCCTACAATATCCAAAAAACGTACAGATAAGGTTGGCTGGAAGCACTAAAGTGAAACGGTGAGTGCGCACTGGGATAGACTATCACTCTGTTCCTAGTAAGTTCCATCCTCTTACCTCAGGCATCCAAAAAGAACACTAACTTGCTCCAATGACAATAAAAGCAGATTCAAACAAGTTACAAAATGTTAGAGCGTTTTTCCTTTTTTTGTTTATTAAATGTTTGGGTAACAGTGACTCATATTAAATGACAGTGATAATAAAATGTAATTACATGCATTATTAGACTACTTTAAGTACTTTGCAGTAGGTTAATGTCACAGATATATGGACACGGCAACTACAGTAAGTGCTTTTTTGCATGATATGTTATGGGTGTCATGGCATGCCAACTGGGATATACATGTAGAGGGATGTCTTAACCAGCCAGGAGGCCATAATTGGAAGGACAGCATGGAAGGAGCTACAACCTGGCCGGGATGGTTACCGAACCTTATCACATTCAGGGTTAAAAGATAATAAATGAACTGGGCAAACATGGATGTCAGAGGTATTCCCCTACACAGCTGGTGGCACTGTCCGTCCAAGCTGGTCCCAGTTAGAATTCATGCAGGGTTGTATGGGAGTTGGAGTGTAGAAGAGCAGCCCTGTTGAGGTCCTTGTGTGCTGCAAAAAGGGCACTGCCAGGGGAAGTCTGCCCAGTATTCCATATGACACAGAAGTGTACCGGATAACCACTACTACGACACCAGAAACATTCCAGAGTCTGATTTAAAAGGAGACAGCTGCATTTCCTAAGGGGGTCAGAGTCAGAGGACAGTGGGCAAAATTTACTTGGTGGAGGTAAGGAGAGAAAACCTTTTTACAGTAATTGTGTACATTCTTGTGTTGATCTGGCAGATACTTAATTTGAAAGGTGATTATTGTCAAATAAAGTCATTTATTTGAGATCAAAGTTGTGCTGTACTATTACATGAAACATTATGATTATGAGTGCTATGGCTATTGTTAATTAAAAAAAAAAACTAAACAAACCCCTAGATAATGTTATTTAAAATGTGGAAGTATGCTCATTTTCAATTCAGTTTTGGCTATTAAAAACACAGTCTAATAACTCATAAATAATAAATTAATTCATAAGCAATTAAAAGCTCAAGGTGGTATTTTAACACAGGAAATAATCTAGTGGATAAATGTGACCTGAAAAACAGACTATTGAAGTAATATCAATATACTATGTACTATACTTTGAATAATTACATTTTTATGGTTTTGTGCATTCTGTAATTTTGGTTTTCACACCTATCAGACTGATTTTATAATGCAATCTAAAAATATATATATTTATTGCTAGAGATAATTAAATTTTACAGAAATAAAGCACATGTCATACTTTCATATTGGTATGTAATCTTGTGTAGAATTAACAGGAAATTGTTTAATCTGAATGGATAAAGGTGATATCAGTAACAATTGCAGAGAGCTAAATATGAAAATCAAATAATATGGAGGACAAAAGGGGGATTTCATATTCAATGCAATGGCTCACAATTCAGTGAAGCTGGCCTATTACATTATAATTCATTGTGTGTACATTCTTTCAGAATGATAACAAAATAATGAAGCGATCCCTAGTTCAAGGCCACATTTGGCTTTTTTATATTTACAGTATTAATGTTAATTATTAAAGTGAATAGATTATCTGTTGTTTTTACAGTCAGTCATGGGGTGACATAAGGTCTATTTCTAGGTACAGTAAATACTAACATACAGATCTGAATAAATATCCAGTCATAACACTACTAGGAATTAAAGTAAAAGACACCACAAAGCTGCCTCTTTGCTGTCTAGATTACCTATAATCATGTGCAAAATAAACCAGAAAGATACCAACAATAGCAATGCACTCCCCTTTAAAAAAACATGCAATATGTAATCATTTGAAACAGTAGGAAAGCAAAATAGTCTGAGTTTTTTTTCTGTACTTCAGTGTTTGACTTGCATAGCATCACTTTCCACCGCATGAATGAGAGAATTCTCCCTTCATTATTCACTGGCCTCCTTCCTTTTCCGGGCAGTACACAATGCCCTTCAGCAGTTTACAGTTTTTACAGTGGCTTTGCCCCTAGTTTTAGAAGCTAGGTTTAATTTTTCAAAACTTTACAACCAAAACTCGCAACAATAACAACAACAAAAACCTTTTCCAATTGCTTGAATACAATACACATAAACCAAAGATCATTTGTTCACAGAACTGACATAACTTAACATCAAAGTATTACTATTTCAAAATGCAATTCACACATTGCATTTGATTTGACTGTTAATTGCATTACAGTGAAGTAACTATCAATTGATACAACTGCTCTAAATGATAAGTATCTGTTGCATTCCTCTTAAAGCATAGTTTATTGGAAACTGAAGAACTATATCCCATGTTCACATCATGAAAGTTTCAGGATAACAAGATCCACTGACACCAATTTGTTACTGATGATTGATTTTAATTTGTGGAATCAGTATGAATAAGCCCACAGCAACATAGTGGTACTCTAACATGGAGCAGGCAGGTGGTCAAGCAGTATAAAGAAGACTCAGTGGTCAAAGGAATGGCACCATAGATGAGAGGTGGTTGTTGGCCTTGTCTTAAAGGAGGGTGTGGGCCTCACCAGAGAAGTGGCCATGGGCCCCATTTGAGAGTTATGGGGGAACATGGTCGAGGACAAGGCTACAGACCAAGACAGCAACAGCAAAGAGTATCCCACGGAATCAGAGCAATGGTTGTAGACCATGTCATAAATTAGGGTATGACAATGACTGAGGCAGCTAGAGTGATTCAGCCACACCTCAGAAGATCAAATGTAACCTCAGTTATCAGAACCTTTCACACTGAGAACCAGTAAGTCTTTATTAGCATGCAACTATAATCAACATTACAGTACTGTAGACTACTGTTAGTTGTCAAATGACTCTATACTGCATGTCAATGTGTAGCACACAGTAGGTTATATGACTATGTAAATGTGTTCTACAATATGAGGTAATGTTTCTCCTGTAAATTTTTCTACAGAATTGAGACTAAACCAAATAGTGGAGGCAGAGGCAGACTCCAAACTGACCAAGAAGAACAGGCTGTGGTCAACTTGGTCTGGGCCAGAAATGACATTCGCCTTACAGAAATCAGACAGCACAACCTGGACAATGAAGACCTCATCCAATAATGTGGAAGCCGTAAGTTTGACAATCATTGCACATCTGCCTGAAAAGGCACCAAATGTCCCTAAAACAGCTATACCATGCGCCCTTTGATAGAAATGCAGACAGAGTGTAGCAAATGAGGACCAAATATGTTCCAGTATATTCAATGCCATGATGCCTGTTTGTGAAAGATCTCCCATCATTGCACTGTGATCAGTGATTCTCCTTCCAACATTTCTTTTTACTTGGAAGATGATGGCCCTGGATGCTGATAAAAACCATCATATATTCATTTTTTGGATGAGGCAGGCTTCAAGCTGGCCAAGAAAAGGAGGAGAGGTTGGAATTTTGTCGGCCAGCGGGCAACATGAACAACATGGGGCCAACATTACCATTGGTGTGGCTATATCAGAAGATATATGTATTGTATATAGTATCATGTATTGGCTCATACAATGCAGAGCACCTTGTAGCATTCCTTGATGAGTTAACTCTGGATTGTAGAGCTGTTGCCGTGACCTATGTTATTGTGTGGGACAATGTAAGGTTCCACAATGCTGAATTAGTGCAGGTATGGTTTCAGGTCCATCCACAATTCACCACCGTGTACTTGTCCCCATGCTATTCTTTCCTCAAACCGATTGAGGAATTTTTCTTCACATGGAGGTAGAAGGTGAATAATAGGCACCCGCATCAACAAGTGACTATTCTCCAGGCCATGGATAAGGCATGCAATGATATCACAGCATGAATTTGCCATGTTGCCATGTTTGCCAAAGTTCTTTCTAAAATGTTTGGCAAGAGAGAACATTAATTTTGATGTGGATGAGAATCCGTGGCAAGATCTGCATGACAGGGTTGATGGAAATAAGTGAGACCAGTAATCCTCTGTTTTGCTTTTTGTAAAGCAGGTAAGGAACACTGCAGTATGAATTTTTGTTTTGCTGTAGTGTTTTTTTTTCATAGTTAAATGTTGCTTTCATTTAAAGGGAACCTGTGTTGTGATTTATAGTTTTGTAATTCATCAATACATTTTAGATTTGTTAAATGATTAAAGTGCATCACTAGTATTCTCTGTAATGGTCCTTTTACAGTAACATTCCGTGTAGCACCATGATGAAACATATATCACATTTTCTGTACTACAATGTCTAGGGTCGTATGAACAACTACACAGTTGACACTATTGGTATCTTATGTGTGAGTGATCTTAAGAAATGTCTCAATGATTCTGTAAGAGCAAGGTTTCTTTAACAATTTTAATGCATAATGCCAGGTTGTCAATGTTGGACATTCTGTGTTACAAGTGGTGGCCATTTTAAGTTTTGGGTGTAGAGTTTTGAAAACTGACATTAAGGTTCTAAAACTAGTGTCAAAGTGATGGTAAAAAACTAATATGGTAGGCTAGCATTGAATTTTTTTTTTAGTCTAAATTTAGACTGGGATACTCACAATCTGCATAATTCCCTGCAAGTCTTGTGACTGCTTTGTTATGAATAATGAGAATACTTTGCTGGAGAAGACTTTGAACAATGTAATTGTTCTGTGTGGAGTCTTGTGGCTTATTGTAGGGTCTCTGGTGTCTGAGGGAAAGAAATCTCTTTGTTTAAAACATTTATACTCAAGTCATGGACATTCTGTTCTATTTAACTTGGTTTATCTTAGCACAATGACTAAAAATATATTCGGTGTTCTTACTGTCACAAAAAGACTCCAGACAGTCAAAAAGGTTTGGGGCAGCCATCCGTATATTATGATCCTGGCTGCAAAAGGTTGAAAATGATTAAGTAGTTTACAAGACTGAGTCCAAAACAGAACTAAATATGTGGTGGTAAGATGGCAGTTTTAAGGGCTGGTGGAGGAAATAATGTAATCTATGCCGGAACCGGAAGTGACGTCATCAGAGGGGCCGGTACCTGAAGTGACATCATCGGTGGCACAGGAAGCGGAAGTGACATCATCAGAGTCGCCAGAACCTGGCGGGATTTTCCGGTTATGGTCTGCAAGAAACTGAGAGAGACAGTCAGCATACTCTGCCACCCCTTGGTCTGATGTAGTATTACAATTACTCAAGCCCTTTAGCTGCCTCCTAATTGCAAGTGTGTGACATTACACAAACACAAATCAGTAACAAAAATACATTGTTATGGAGCATTTACTTATGTAATTACATGTAACAAGCAGGGACTAAAGAAAATAAATATAAATCAGTTAAATATATTTATATTTATATTATTTTTTCTTTGTTGATACCGGGACCAAATAAATGGACATGTTATATAATAATCTAAACATGGTTAGGAAAATGGAATACTAATAGAGACTTTTATTTGGGGGGTGGCACGTTGGCACAGTGGTAGCGCTGCTGCCTCGTATTTAGGAGACCCAGGTTCGCTTCCCGGGTCCTCCCTGCGTGGAGTTGGCATGTTTACCCCGTGTCTACGTGGCTTTCCTCCAGGTGCTCTGGTTTCCTCCCACAGTGCAAAGACATGCAGGTTAGGTGCATTGGCGATTCTAAGTTGTCCCTAGTGTGTGCTTGGTGTGCTTGTGCCCTGCAGTGGGCAGGCACCCTCCACGGGGATTGTTTTCTGCCATGCGCCCTGTGTTGGCTGGGATTGAATCCAGCAGACCCCCGTGACCCTGTAGTTAGGATATAGTGGGTTGGATAACGGATGGATGGACTTTTATTTGGATCTCTCTAGTGAGAGAATAAAAAAATATTGTCAGGCACATTTAAAATTTTGGCTTTATGAACTCTTATGAACATTTATTAAATTGTTTGTTCCTGTTTATATATATATATATATATATATATAGTAAAATAAGACACCTTGACACAAGACAAATGTTTGGGGCAGCCACCTGTGTGCTTGACCTTGGCTGCAAAATATTCAACACAATAGTGTACAGAACGGAGTCCAAAACAGAACTGATCAACAGAGGAAGGGAGTGGGTATTTATAGGGAGGTTGGCAGAAGTGATGTGGTCCTCGGAGCCAGAACAGGAAGTGACATCTTCAGAGCTGAGGCGGAAGTGACGTCTTCGTATTCAGGTGGAATTTCCCGTGTCTGGTCTGCAGGGTCAAAATAAAAGGGTTGAATGCATCCCACCACCCTCTGGCTGGGCATAGAATTCCTTTCTTTTGGTCCCTGTGGCTGGCTCCCATGCGCACGTGTGTGACACAAGGGGCCCAGACCCCTCGGGCCGGGCATATCTGGCCGTGAGCTCATGACACCTAGAAAGGGCATCGGCCTTGGCTTGCAGGGAACTCCAGTGATAAACAACCGAAAACTTGTAAGGCTGCAGATCCAAAAACCACCTCGTGACACAAGGGTTTGACTCCTTGTGCAATCCACTGTAGTGGTGCATGGTCCGTAACAAGGGTGAACTCCCGGCCTAAGAGGTAGTATCTCAGCTGAGTAATCGTCCATTTAGGGCTTCCTGCTTTCTGCTTCATTGCCGCATACCAGGTTTCTCGGTCCAATAGTTTCCGAGTTAGATACATGACGGGGTGTTCAACTCCATTGACACTCTGGCTCAGCACGGCACCCAGGCCTGTGTCCAAAGCATCGGTCTGGAGGATGAAAGGTAAGGAAAAGTTAGGAGCTTTCAATACCGGAGTTGACATAAGGGCTTGTTTTAGGTCACAAAATGCAGTTTCTAATTTGCCATTCCATACCACATACAGTAATTCGTATTGCTGTTCCTTTTGAGGTTTGTCAAGGGCGCAGCTCTCTTGGAGAAACGGGACACGAACCAGCGATAGTACCCTGCCAATCCGAGAAAGGCTTGGACCTTCCTCTTGGTTTTCAGACGGGGCCAATTTAAAATGTCATTGGCTTTTGAACACTGTATGCATTATGGGGGCGCAGCACTTTGTCCACCAGATATCGGAAAGTTGCAGGTGCCACATGCAACCTAAATGGAAGGACACGATACTGCCATTGTCCACTAGGGGTGGTAAACGTGGTCTTTTCCTTCACTTAATCCTTTAAGGGAACCTGCCAGTACCCCTTAGTCATGTCAAGAGTGGTCAGAAATTTAGCTTGTCCTAGCCGCTCGAGGAAGTCGTCCACTTGCGGCATTGGATGTGCGTCGAACTGGGAGACCTGGTTAAGCCTACGGAAGTCATTGCAGAACCTCCAACTCCCGTCATGGCCTACCGACCAACACGATGGGACTGGACCAGGGACTATGACTTTCCTCTATTACACCTAGTTCCAGCATCTGTTTGATCTCCAGGTCCAATTCTGCACGTTATGCCTCAGGACTCTGGTATGGGCATTCTTGATTACCCTGGCTCCCGTCATTATGTCATGCGCAATCAGGGAGGTCCATCCCGGGTGTTCACTCACTATCTCAGGGATAGATAAGACAACTGATTCCAGTTCTCGTCTTTGACTGGGGTCAAATTAACGGCGAAGTTAAGTTCCATTTTATGAGCAAGGAAAGAGCGGCGCTGGCCAGAGGAGGGATCAGGATCCCTGTCTTTCCACAGTTTCAGCAAGTTGACATGTATACCCGCTCACTTCCCGGCCAAAAGAATCTGAGATTAATACGCTCAAGGGTCTTTTCGGGGCCCAGATGGGCTCCCAGGAGGTGGGTATGTGCCAATTCACAGACCTGACGCTGGTAGGTCTTGGGGATTAGCAACAGGACCTGTTCTTCTCCCTCATGTTCAGCAACCTGATATAAAAGATCATTATTTAGCACTGTGGTGAGCAGCTAGGGGCGGTACCCAGCCGGGACGCCTGGAAGGACCGGAAGATGGACTACGCCTCCTCCGGGCCATGAGAGGGCAGTCGCCCTGGATGGTATGGGGACCACAGGAACAGAGAATGAAAGCTCAACTTCAACCAGAAAGTGAGGACCTTGTGGCATAGGATACTCTATCGAGTGGCCGTCAATCAGGACTAATGCATTTTTAGCAAATTTGAAAGAGGCTTTTAAATGAGGCCGGGGTCTGTCTGAATTGAAAATGCAGACCTGTGAGAGGGTTAGAGGTGACCTCAAGGGGCGTGGTCTCCCTCCGTGCCGCCGTGGTGTTTGAAGATGACCCAGGGATCTCCACCCCATTGTTAGAAGCCACCGTCTGTCTCTTTACCAGCTGTAAACACGACGTGGAGCCAGCCAAAGACACAGTTTCTGTGTCCATTACTAGGCCCAATAAACGTCTAGGAGTGTTGAGGGTTCTACCGCTTTTACTGTCTGACCAGACTCGACCAAGTATAACCGGGGATGGAGGATTTTCCATAACCGCTACTGGTAGCTTTTTTAACGTTCCCTCATGGCTGATACAGTAGGAGGCAAATTTATATTGGCGGATGTCCCCATGTATACAGGTTAGACTCGTCATCGGTTCAAGCCGTTGTAGCGGTAAAACCAAGTGGCAAGCAACTATGGAAACGTTACTGCCTGAATCGAAAAGGGCTGGTGTTTTGAAACCGTTTACAATCGCCTCTCCTGTATGCGTGAATGCCAGAGGATTAGCAAGAACACACACACCCCTTCACTCTGTCTTACCCCAGACCCCCTTATCACCACACGGAGGCAGCCGCTGCGTATCCGGAGCGAAGTCTGCTCTGTCATGTGGCTCTGGAGGTATAGAGACACTAGCACTTTTTAGGTTCACACAGTTTCTTTTCTTGTTCTCCCGGGTAGGTAACCACTCGTGATGTCTCTGTTTATTTCAATTAGGGAGGCCATGTTTTTAATTGGCTGTCCCCAGATTGGCTGGGCGAGCTTGCTTGGAAGTGCTCTGAGCAGTAATGCACAGGCTACCTGCTCCATGATTTGCCACGGGGTATTGTGCCCTGGCCGTAACCAGCACCCAACTTTAGTCAATAACCTTATGGCCTGCGGAGTGGTCAGCAGGTGGGGTTTATATTCCCACTTAATCAGCCCAGTGGCGTAGCGTGGGTGTCAACCGCCTGGGGCGGAGGAAAATTTCGTCGCCCCCTTATTTAGGTATTTCAATTTAAAAGACTAAAATATACAGTAATTCTTTGCTGCCCTCTAAAAGTGCCGCCGAGGGCAGGTCGACCCCACTACGCTACGCCACTGCATCACCCTCCTTGCCTGCCAACCTAGGGCACCCCCACATTTAAATGGGGATTTTCCCCCTGTGGGGATACTCAGTCCCCAATGATCCTCTTTTTGGGACGTCCCAGAACTGGAAGAGTGGAGAAGGGCAGCCTTTCCAGGACGCTGCCTCCCCCAGGACCCTAGGTGGCAGCTCCCCTAGATGGTAGCTGTACTCCGGATTCCCTCAGGCCATCATGGGACATGGAGTCCATTTTCTCAGCTTTTTTGGTTGCCCCCAGGGGGAGCTCATAAAGGACCTGGGGACTCCTACTTTTCCTACAACACAGAAGTACTTTGGAGTCACGAGGACGGAAGCCCACAGTACACAGGACTGATGATGTGGTGTTTGACCCGGAAGAAGAGAAGGAGCACTTCCAGGTCATGGAATATATAAAGGACTGCTCGAGACCCAGCAAGCGGAGCCGGAGTTGGGAGGGTGTGTGACGGAGCTGTTCAGAGTGGAGGATTGTATAATTGTGATTATTGATTATTGATATTGGCAATTGTGGTGCTTTGTGCACTTTGTTTAAGAAAATAATTAAAATTATACTTGGTGCTTTTATACGTGTGTCCTGGACATCTGTCTGTTGGGTTTCAAGAAGCAACATCGCCCCCTAGCGCCCACAATATAAATATATATATATATATATATATATATATATATATATATATATATATATATATATACAGTACATATATATATACAGTATGCATATATATATATATATATATACACACACATACCTTTTTTCTGCTATTAACAAATGTGTTGTTAATTACAAGGAAGTTGTGTGTGTGTATTATTTTAGTCAAACTAAATACAGTATATTAGGGGCTCCTAGAGGAAAATAACATTAACATTGGACATTAAGAAGCACAACCTACAATTTAAAGGGATGTTGCAAACACATAGGGATATACATACATTTTGGCTAAAATATACTGCTCAAAAAATTAAAGGAACAAGTCCATGAAACTTCTGGGATATTGATCTGGTCAGATAAGTAGCAGAGGGGGTTGTTAATCAGTTTCAGCTGGTTTGGTGTTTAATTTTCGGGGAGTCTTTGAATTCAGCCCTCTGTAGGTTGATCATTTTCATTTCTATCAAACAATGTGGCATCCGTTCATTCCTAACACATTACCCAGCCCGTATCAGTATAGATATCCAGACTGTTTTTTCCCCATTGAGATCTGATGTGTTTTCAAAGTGTTCCTTTTATTTTTTTGAGTAGTATATATTGTAAATAATACTAAAAGAAGATATAGCAAATAGGCAGTGAAGCATGTTAGCAGTAGAAACCTGAAAACAAAATGTTGAAAACAAAGTTCTGATGGGTTCCACAATCATTTGGAGAAAGCAAAGTTACATTCTGGCTGACCTAGCCAACTGGCTGGCCTCTCCATACTGGACACCTGCCAGTACTCTATAACATGTAATAACTATGTGATAATATGATGATCTGCATCTGTGTCTGTTACTATTAACAGTTCTCAATTACTTTGACAGTTTGTTTCTTGAGTAGGAATAGCAGCCAGTAGAAGTTAGCAGTAACATTTATCAGCAACTGCAATATGGGAACTCTGCACTAAAGTAATTGGTCTTCATCTTTAATTTAAATATTGAGACCACCTTTACACTAGCAGTCAGATAAACAACAAACAGTGGACACATGTGGCCAAAGGTGCCATCTCCTATAATAGTTTAATTTAGTTCAATTAATTCTTATTAAATGTATTTCTATTTAATAGCCAAGAATGCAATATAAATAATTACATACAGATTTTTCTTGCTTCTTACTTAAGATCTATATAGAAGTATACAAATGTCCATCAAGATCAGAAGGGCCAATTTCAATTAAAACATATGCTAAAACATATCAGAAATATTCACACTATCAATTCAACTATTTTGAGTTTAACTCTAGATATTTGTAAAGTTGTGCATTTTTACAAAAGAAAAACAATGAGGAAGATTTTATAATTCACTGATGAAAAGAACTAATTCTTAATCATATACCTTGATTGTTAAAAAGCGTATGTTAAGTTTATAGTTGAATTTGACTGCAGGTGAGCTTTACTGTTTCTCATAAAAGCAGCACTAAAAACTCTGAACAACTGTGGTTATTTTAATGAAAATATGTAGTAGGTATTATGTTTAGATAAAATAACTCTTGTCTTATTGCCACCTGCTGGCTCAGAGCAAGTGAAAAATCCAAACCGACTGGAGCCAGACTAGCAAACAAAATGACCAGAGCTTAACGTTACATTCCCAGGCAATACCGTATGCTGCTTCTACCTTCTATAATATAAAAAGGAGTATCGTACGCTTTGCAGGGGAATGTTGGTTGAAGCTTCAGACGTGCAGTGCTACAACAAAGGAGAATCAAAGGGTTGTTGCTTTGCTGGCTTTTCTTCATAATTTAAGCACAAGTGAACATTTCGAACTAAGAGGTTGACTCAGACATGACAGCATTCATGGTTACAAGGAGCAAGGAGTTACCACAATTCTGGAATTCAATTGGACCCAAAAAGAACAAATTCTCAACTCACAAGAGTGGAGGCATTGATAGAGAGGCAGTGTGGATGACGGATGAAACAGCTTGTAATAACAACAGGGTCACCATTTAAAAAACACATTCACCTTGGCTTTTTTTCTTAATCCATTTTACAAACACACCCAGGCAACCCAGGCAAGTTTGATTGTAAAAGAAATGATGCAGATCAGAATGATGAAGTTTTCTTTGGTATATGATGCTCTTCAACAGTATTTATAAAAATGAATAGTAAAAGTCTCAGAAAACCTTGGTTGGACTACCAAGTGAAGCATATTGCAGGGTTGCTAATGACGACACTAAAAGCACTTTAAAAGGTTTCAGATGGTGTATTTGGAAAACTATTGATAATATCAAAGCAAAATAATGGAATGCTGCAGATGTTATAAATGATACAAAGAAAGCACACCAGAGTGCTAGGGTCCCAGATGGGGAACAAACTGTGCTTAATTTGCCTTAGACTGGGATGTTCGATGGAAAAAAAAAAAGAAAAGAACAAGATGGGTGTTTCTGCTTTTAGACAGATCTGTAATCTAGTGAGGTGGCCCAGTTAATGACAGCCTCTTCTGATCTCATTCTTTCCTGTATCTTGCAGTACCTAAAAAACATGCTTATCCATTCTAAGGATGGGGGCATACATTTGATGACCTCTGTGTTCTCTTCCACTCTGCTCCCTAAAACTTGACCCTGCAAAATGTCCACCATGTTCATATATTTAATGTTATGTACTTTATGAACAGTTTAATAGTGTTTCCAGTGACTCCAGTGTCTTTTGTTTGATTCCAGAAAGTTTGAAAAATCTCTTCTTTAGCAAGGGTAGGTGCATTAAAACAACAGGAACTATGCAACCAGTGAAAGATTAATGTTTCTGACCTAATTACACAAACTGATAGTTTTAAGGAAATACATAACATATGAAATGGGAGCTCTCTTTTTGGCTCCAGGTAGGGTTGATTTATAACATGTGCTCCCAGCAATGATGTGCGTGTGATGTAACTGCATATTTGATCAGTATCAAGTGCACAAGTATTACGGGTTTCATTCTCAAGTTGCCCCTTATGGAAATCATTATGGAAAGAATAAAAAATATTAAAACTAGAATGCTACTTTTAAGATCTTGGCCTTGATGTTTCTCTGGATTATCAATATCAGTAATCAAATAAACAACAATGCTTGCAAATTTCAAACAACCACTAACTAATGTGTTTGTTATACAGTATATTTAGGACAAACACATTCTAAAAAGGATGAAATGACAAATGACAACAATTACATTTAGATAGAAAAAGATTCCATTGTGTGAAATGATGTATCCATTCCACAGACCAAGGGCTACCTCAAACACCAAAATTTTGTATTTGTATGTGACACTGTGTTATCTTCTAAGCAGCTCCAAATCTACCAAGTCAAATTCCTGTACATTAAGTACTGGCGAATAAAAGTGACTCTAATTCTGAATTATAAGGAGGCTAGCTTTTTAGATCGCAATGCATGCTCCTGGAGTTTACATACTAATAAGTTCTGTAAGGATGGGATTTACTGTTATATTTCAGACAGGATGGGGCTCAAAACCTTGTTTTATGTCCTTTTTGTTCATTTTCGAATAATTTATTTATGTTAATGTTTCTTTTGTTGCCTATCTGCATTGTGTACTATGCCTTGGTTATGTTCCATGTATTTTGTAGGTGGTCCCCAAAGAGGCGAGGCCACCTGCCAATCACCTCCAAGAACTGCCCTCCACCCTATAAATCTGGAGGTTCTCCCACAGTTCCTAACAGTTTATTGTAAATGCACTCTGGGGGTTTGATGAGTTCTTGTGCCTTTTTCTGTACTTTTGAGAATTATTGCGATTTTTACCTTTGCGCTCTGTGCTTGAGTACATTTCTGGATCACTGTATTTGGACTTTGTTTCCTTTGGATTGCCTGGTGTGGTAACTCCAATTTGCCTTTGTGCTTCTGTGTAATTGGAATCTTTTATTTCCTGAAGATTCTACAAGGCCCTTTTGTGTTTAGGCTGGGATTTTGACAATAAAACCTCACACCCCAGTGGGCGTTATTGCAAATGCTTTTGAAACGTTCGAGATTTAGGTGCATTGGGACTCCTAGTTCACAACATTTACAACTTTAAATGTGAAAAGTTAGATTTTAAAATTAGCTATAAAATTTATTGGAAGCCATTTAAGTGATTTAAGAACAGGAGTTATATGGTCACACTTCTTAGATCTAGTTATGATCCTTTCTGTCATGTTTTGAATTAACTGTGGAGCAGCAAGCAAATAGTTCCAAAATCTTGGCCAGTCATGCTCAATTTGGCTTTAAGCAAGTGAATGAAATACACATTTTAGATCCTCCATTTTAAGAAACTGTCTGAATTTTGTAGCATCTCTAAGCTGAAAAAGCTGGTTTTAAAAACTGACTATCATTTTGATTTATGATATTTATTATTGTCTTACTATTCACAGACTTGCAGAATTTGTTTTCTTTGATTTTAAAAACATGTAATTAGCATTCACCTACTGTATTATACCAATAAAGAATTTAATTAATTGTAGAAGTATTATTTGGATTAAATCTTAAAAAATAGGTGAGTTTTATCAGTATACATGTTAAAGTTAACATTGTGGAGTGTGTGTGTGTTCAACTGGCACCCAGTCCATAGATTGTTCCTGCCTTGCACCCAATGCTTGCTGGATAGGGTACCAGCTCCTCTGCAACCCTGCTCAGGAAAAAGCAGGTTTAGAAAACTAATGAATAAATGGATCTACAAATGTGAATATATATAGAAAAAAAAAACAGTTAGTCTTGGCACAGAACACAGAGGGATGCCATGTCTAACTGCACACAGGAACAAGAGTTTACTACATTCATTCGTCTGCACAAATTAAAATTGGTTTTATAACAAAATAATCTAACTGAGAACAACGTCTGAAAGGTTATCTAAATTCTCAAGCCTGAATAAGTAAAATGCTATAATAAGTAGCATCAAAAGCAGCAATAGTCTAGAGCAAACTTGGGTAATGTCAGTCCTGGAGAGCCGTAGTGGCTGGAGGTTTTGTTCCAGCCCAGTTTCTTAATGAAAAGTCAATTATTGCTGATGAAGCACTTATTGCTTAAGTGACATTTTGATTCTTCATTTTAGTTGTCTTGCTTGTTAAGGGTCCCCAACCTTAATTGCTTATGTCAATCTTAAACAGCTGCATTCCGTGTTTTAATGGCTCCTTATTAGCAATAAGATGTAAAAGACAAAGCAACCAGCAGTTCTCCATCTAGCTTTTTTCCAATTACATCTGTGTGTGTTCATCATGCACTGTTTGATTTAATCAAACACTTAATAGAAAAATGTGACAGACTGAAAATTATCCCTTTAAGGCTTCAGATCATTTGGATGATATCTTTGGAAAGGAAAAAATCTACGATATAAGAGCCTTGCAATACAGAATAACAAGCCATACAATTAAATAAGGTCTGAGATTGACAATTGGCTTAGTTTGTAATTCTGAAGAACATTAAATAAAAATCTGACTCTTTAAGAACCAGCTAACCAGGCTACTTTGAAAGGATCAGGTGCAATGGTATTTAATAATGATTTATTAAATACATGCTGTTATTTAAGCTTTCACAGTAGAAATTATATTTATTTGCATCAAAGCCAACACCAGCAAATATAAACAAGCTTCTGACTTACTTGTTTTTATCTTGTTAGAAGAGCTTATGGCTTCTCAAAACACAGAAAATGTTACTGAATCATTATCACTAATCTTAAGATTATTTTCTCATTTTTTTCACTTTTAATCACCTATACTGTATGTTGAGATTCACGTGTTTATCTAATGCCTCTTTAATATATCAGTAATAGTTGTTTGCTTGTTGATTTATATAACTAGTTACAATTTGGAGGTATGTGGCTTTCACAATTTTAATAAATCTTTAAATATTGTTTAAATAGTTGTGGTTCTAATGTAATCCTGTATAAATATGGAAAGAAGCATTTTGAAAACACCCATGTACTGATAAGAAGTGGTTTGTTATTAACACAGATTATATTCTAAAAATTATTGTCATTGGTAATAAAAACACTATATAAATAAAATGTGTTATAATAATAATAATAACTGAATCAATGTTATATTAATAAGACTGTGTAGGACCCTTCAGGATTTGGATAAACCCTACAAAATCAACAAAGGAGGAACATTTCTTAAGGCATTTTCCACATATGTGTCAATATTAAAGTCTCCCAATATGATTACTTTAACATAATGAACAGCTAATTCTGATAAAAGATCACTGAACTGACCTAAGAATATGGAATACGGATTAGGAGGTATACTTAATTCAGTTTTAATCACTAACATTAGTGCATCAAAGGATGTAGTATTGTCTGCCAATTACAATACAAGTCATGTCAAATTGCTGATTTATGGAGTTGAGTAAAATTGCAAGGAAAAGTTTGAATTTATGAGTCATATCTGTATTTATAAGCCAGTTTCACAAAAGAAACAGATATTGGACATTTTACTCAAATGATGTGGTTAAGTAGAATAATTTTATTTTCGCAGTGAAGAAATGTTTGATAGACAACCCCTTAGAATGCTTTAATCTGAATGATCTAGTTCTTTATTTGAGGTTTTCATTTATCTAGTTTTTATAAATTAAGGTATATATCTTTATATATAATACACTACCATAGCTGTTCGTTTTGTCTGTCCAGGATTTTAAATCACCTGTAACATGCAAACTGTTTGACCTATTAACCTGAAATTTGGTACACATATACTACGTGACGTTTACTTTCGAGGCAACTGCCAAGGTTATTCCTCTTATTATTATTTTATTTTATTGTGGAATCAACTCTTGGCAGCAGCCAGCAGGGTGGCTGTGCAAAGCATGCATACGGGCGCCATTGTCATTCCTACCACCTTCGCTGTCACTTCCTGTCATATCTTAACTCATTCTTGAGGCAGATTGAAGACGTAAGTGCCAGCTTAAGTGAAAAATTAAGGAAATCGTACTAAGTATTGCAACACAAACACTGACAATCAGTTTTAACACGAAAAGATGCTGACGAAGGAAGAGAAGAAAAAGCCACAAGGATGGAAAAAAGAAGAGCTGCTCTTGAGGCAACAAGGGCATCAACCTCTGAGCAAATGAATGCTAAACGTACAGAGAAAGAGTCTAAAAACTATGAATGCCCAAGTCAAGTGTATTCACTGCACGTTACATGCAGTTCAGTTGTATATCCAACAGTGTAAGGAGAGCAGCCCATTACAGATTATATTACCTTTATATGACATTACTGCCAACATCCATCCATCCATTTTCTAACCCGCTGAATCCGAACACAGGGTCACAGGGGTCTGCTGGAGCCAATCCCAACCAACACAGGGCACAAGCCAGGAACCAATCCTGGGCAGGGTGCCAACCCACCGCAGGACACACACAAATACACCCACACACCAAGCACACACTAGGGCCAATTTAGAATTGCCAATCCACCTAACCTGCATGTCTTTGGATTGTGGGAGGAAACAGGAGCGCCCAGAGGAAAACCACGCAGACACGGGGAGAACATGCAAACTCCACGCAGGGAGGACCCGGGAAGCAAACCCGGGTCTCCTAACTGTGAGGCTGCAGCGCTACCACTGCGCCACCGTGCCGCCCTTACTGCCAACATGTAATATGGAATTTGGAACTTCATCAAAGTCAAGTGCCAGCTTTAGTAAAAAAACAATTAAAGTAATTGTAACACAAACATTTTAATCAGTTTTTAGATGCCAACGAAAGAAGAGAAGAAGCAGACCACTAGGGTGGAGAAAAGAAGAGCTGCACAGGAAGCAGTAAGCACTTCAAACTCTGAGCAAACGAATGTTAAACGTACAGAGAAAGAGGATGAAAACTAGGAATACTCGAGTCAAGTGTATTCGTACAGTACAGCAGAACATTACAGCATGAAAGTAGAATAAATAAAGGGACATTTTAATGCTCCTGATGTGTTAAATTAGCCATTGCCAGTCTTGTGTTAAAGTAATCTGATTAGACCTAAATATACTCATGTATTACAGACCAAGGTAACTTTTTAAAAAAATGTGGTGCTTTTGTAAATTCTATTTTAAAATTGTATTTCAAATAATTTAGAAAGACTTTTTATTGTTATTTACTTATTTGGCTGATAACTGTATGTAAGGTGACTTACAACATTTGAGATACAATTGGTTATATTTCTTTTCTTTTTATTTCTTTTTCTTTTTATCAAGGAGCAAATACTTTTTCACAGCACTGTGTGTTATTATGTCAAATAATCAGAGGACAATCAGTTAACAACAGAGAAAGTGAAGAAAGGCTGAGTCATGCATCAGTGTGGTTCCCTATGCCAATGACGTACAGTAACAATAAGCAGACCCACGGTCCTAAATAAAATACACATAAAAACCAAGTTAAAGATAAAGAGCTGTTGATACTTCTTATGTTTATAAGTATCTAATTCTTTCATTTCCTCTGGAAGTTATTCATTATGTGTTTTAATACTGCTGGTGGCTCATCTAGAGCAAGTAGAACATTTCTATTTTGGTAACACTTTATTTTGTTTACAACATGAAAAAATGCAGCTTGTCATTCATTATATTGCTGATGTAAATTGGACAAGTAGTGGTCTTTAAAAAAAACTCAGTGTAAGAATGAAAAAACAATGCTTTCATTTTGTTGGAAGTTTAATCTAACTGATGATTTTCTCGATTGCCACTGTGCATTTCTGTCTCTGAGCACGGTTTGTGTTCTGTATGCTGGAATTTTGTGTTTGTCTACTGCTCAATTGCTCTTTATTCAGGATTAGTTCTTGTTTGTCAATATGGTTCAACATCTTGTCTTCTAATGTGAGGGGGCTATGTGAAAAGCTGACTTATAAACAACAGTTGATTTTCCACACAATTGTCGCCATGCATTTCTCTCTCTTTACCATTCTTGCACGTTGCATCCTGAACTTGACTCACTGTTACTCCTCTTCTTTCTATTATGGTGTTCTTCATCACAAGACTGGCCTCTGTGATTTGCTTGACTCTCAGCAGATGTTGTTGCATTTTGCTTTCCAATGACTTTGGTGTTATGAACCCCTGACCACAGGTCATGATGCTGCTACCTGAAATTTTTTGAATTTTAAGAATGTCAAGTAGTCCAAGTAGTTCATGAGTAATCACATGTGTAAATGAGTGGCCGCTTGGTGCCACAGCTGCTCACCTTTTCCCAACAGACAGACATAGGACACTGGGTAAAACATCAAAAAGTTGTTTCATTTTCTTTTATAGTGCCCCAAAGCACCTCCACCACTATAAATACAATTAAATCACAACCAAAACACAATTATTTTCCTCTACTCCTCCCAGCAAGCTCTGTCCTACTCCCTCCCAACTCCTTCTCTCTTGCTGGGTCTCTACTAGTCCATATATAGTCCTTGACCCGGGTCAGATGGAGACTTGTATTTTCTTCAGCCCGGAAGTACTTCTGTCCTTCTGTCCTCATGACTTGGGAGTACTTCCGGGCTATATGGGAAACAAAAACCCTTGTGTCTCCCTGCCGCATCACCTGGCGGCACCCATGGTACCCAGCGGGGCTGTGAAGCCAAACTCCATCTCCCATAGTGCCCTTCGGGAATCCAGGGCACCTCTAAGCTGCAGGGAAGTTACCATCTAGCGTCCTGGGTGTGTCGGCCAGGTTGAGTTGCCAGCCGTCCATCACACATGAAGGGTGAGTATACCTTAGCATTTTATATACGTAGAGTATTGCTTAGCTTTTTCTTCCAGTCTTTTATTTATTTGAAAGTTCAGCTAAGTGGTTTACATTTAAATTTCATTAATAGTTAAAATCAACCTGCCACTTCAGGTTCACTGTATTCACAGCCACTATGTTATATGGTAAACAAAAACGTTTTAGTACGATGTGGCCTAGGTTGGCCCATCTTATAATTACCCTGCAAACCTTATAGAAGTCTGCTTAGAATTTTTGATCATATGGTAATAAACAGTACAATTACTTAACACATTACATAGATTTAAAATTAAATGCAGCATCAGAAGAGAACATAACCATGCAACAACTTTTACATTATCACATAAGCACACCTATCTATTTAAATCTGTAAACTATGGGTTGAAAATAGAGTAATGTTTGCTGTGAACAAATATTCATATTGCAGGTAATACTGCCTGGAAAATGTCTACCCATTATTTAGACTTTGTTGTCTTTATTTGACAATCACTCAAACCTAAGGCATTAGTTGTATTATTCAAGTATTATAAAAAAAAAGGCAAAATGGGTAACTAGTTCAAGTAGTTTTCCCATGTATTGTGGGGCTGAATCCTGTCTCCATTTCTGTTTGCTATTAGTTATTAATTTTATTAAACACAGAACACCAGCAGATTCTGCTTTAGATCTGCAGTGGACTAGTTCCATCCATGCATCCATTATCCAACCCGCTATATATCCTAACGCAGGGTCATGGGGGTCTGCTGGAGCCAATCCCAGCCAACACAGGGTGCAAGGCAGGAAACAAACCCTGGGCAGGGCACATACATACACACACACACACACACCCACACTAGGGACAGTGTAGAATTGCCAATGCACCTAACCTGCATGTCTTTGGATTGTGGGAGGAAACCAGAGCGCCCAGAGGAAACCCACGCAGACACGGGGAGAACATGCAAACTCCACGCAGGGAGGACCAGGGAAGAAAATTCGGGTCTCCTAACTGCAAGGCAGCAGCGCTACCCACTGCGCCACCGTGCCGCCTGGACTAGTTCCAAGAAGCAGAAATATTTAAATATCACTTATGACATTTGCCTAGCAGATACTATATAATATGAGATGAAAGGCCTTACACAAATAAGAAAACTGATGCAAACAAAAGACAAAAGACAGACAATGCACATTAGACCATGAACATTTAAAAGTGCTGGTGTAAACTTGTTTTTATCTTGGCTGATATGTCATGAACAACAAGAATATCAATGTCTTGAAAAAGCCAACATTGCGGCAAGCTGATCTGTGTATGGAAAGCTAATGTCTGAGAGGCTGCCTGGTAAGTGAGCAATTGCCAGTGGCAGAGCCTGACCTGCAGAAACATGACACAGCACCTCAGAAAGTGTTACCAAGTGTGAACGCTGGCCCCGGCACAGACAGACGGACAACATTTTTGCACCCAACACACTGTTTATTTACAATATATATAAAAGTCACGTGCACTCACAACCCCAGTGCCTTCTGCACCGATTCCCCCAAGTCCAGGGCCCACAGTCCTGTGCCTTGCTTCCTGGCCGCCTCCTGTCCACGTTCTCCAGCTCAGTCCTTCTTCCTCCCGACTTCCACCAATGACTGGAGGGAGGCGGCCCCTTAAATAAGGCCCCGGATGAGCCCCAGGTGTTTCCGTCTCTAGCCACGCCCAAGCGTGGCGGAAGTATCGGCTGTCTTCCTGGCAGCTCTCCGGGTGCCACACAAAGTCTTCCCCCCGGCACTTCCTGGTGTGGCGGGAGTGTCGAGTTCCGGATAATCAGGCACCGGGGCGCCGCCTGGCGGTGGCCACGGGTCCCTACAGGGCTGGGCTTCAAAGCCCTCTACCTGAGGCCTGCCTAACCAGGACGGGCGCCCCACTCTGTCTGGAGGAGGCACTCGCCCTCCTCCGGTCCTCAAGCGTCCGGCCGGGCTCCTGCCCCGACCGGCAACCGCACGGGATAAACCGGCATCGGAGCGCCGCCTGGCGGTGGCCACGGGTCCCTACAGGGAAGGGCTTCCATGCCCTCAACCCGTGGCCCCCAACAGAACCAGGACGGACGCCCCCTCGCGGTCTGGAGGAGGCACAAGCCCTCCTCACGTCCTCCTGGGCGTCCCGGCCGGGCTCCAGCCCCGGCCGGGGGCCACACAAGTATGAGATTACATGGAATCCAAGAGGGCTAAGAAGATTAAGCAGGTTTTAGGGAATTAGGCACATGCTGTGGCCTGATATGTACATTAAAGGTTACACCATTGGAGACATTGTCTGCCAACTATGTTCACTTTAAAAAGATTTTTCATTGTCTGTATTTCTGACATGTAGTTTTGGCATTAACCAATGTACATATTTTTAGAATTATTCAAGAATTCTCTTAAAACTACAGTATGAATCATTAAGAGAGGTAGTTGAAAGTTTTAAGATATTAACCCTAGTTGACAACAAGGTCGCGTCCTATCTGATGAAAGACTTACATTTCACTGCCTACTCTGTATTATGAAGGACCTTGAAAATAGTGTGAGGTCTAAAGAAAACAGTCTGTGAGTTAATATAAATTCCAGAAAGATAAATATATTATAAAATTGATTATAAACTAGACCTTTAGCATATAAACCAAACACCAGTTTTGACAATCAGTAACAACCCAGTGAGTTTTTACCAGCAAGCTGGCACCAGGCACACAGACAGTCCCTACAAGGGACTCTATGAGCAACATGGAGGTCTGCACTGGGTTGACAGAGGGGGTCTCCTAGGAACATTACAGCGTGCCAGGGGTGCTGTTATTAGAGCAAGCAAGAGAGTGCAGCATTCTGGCTGGAGACTTGTGCATTCCTCCAAGTTGTTTCAGAGCTGAAGTACTCTGAGTTTTAGAGGTTTGGCTTTCAGTTATGTTTATTCAGAAAGTAATAGCAGGAGATGATCATAGTGGCAGAAGGAGCAATACCCTGCCTAGGCTATACTGCCACAGAAAAACAGCAACTGTCTTTTTAAAGGCAGGTCAGAATTATTGAGGTTAGTGTCAAGAGAAAATAAAAGTGAAGGCTTACTGGAGACTGGAGAGACCAGTGTATGTGGTTGGGAGGTAAGTGGTAAAGGGCTGGGCAGTGCTAGGCAAGGTTTAGGCCACCGTATCTCACCCAACAGCCAGGAAACCACCAATTCAGGAAGGCCCAAAGGTACTTTTCCTGTTGTCTAATTATCCTTTGTTACTCTGAATACTCCCTTTGTTCATATCTCCTGTATGTGTTTTTGAATAATGAACACACTTACGTGGCATTTATCCAAGTATTTCGAAACTAGAGGGAGTGTTTAACTTTCAAAGTGAAAATAGCTGCTAGAGTAGTAACTACTTCTCTGCTGGTCTAGACTATATGACTATCTTGAAATGATCCATATTAACAGCTTACTATTTCACTCTATTCAAATAGAATGAAAAATCCCATTTACTCTGCTGCTGGCCCAACAATTACTGATAGAAGGAGACTAACCATAAAGTTTATAATTCAAGTATGATGCAATGTGATAAATCAACAGGTAATTTGTTGAATCTCAAAGTGTTACTAAAGAAGAGAAGAAACACTCCCTCAAGTGTCAGGAATTGCTGTAGAAGAACTGTACTGGAAAAGACTTTAGAATTAAGATAGTGTATGTACAGAGAGAAGGAGCAGAGGCTGCTCACTTACTTGTTGCAGAAACTCCCTGTGACTGCGACAGCATTTTCTTATTAACCCTTACAACAACTACGGGTCAAATTTGACCCAGTTTTGTGCTTGAAATCAGTAAAAGCACTTTAAATTTCATCTGTTCAGGATAACATTTTGTGACATTTTTCTACATTTCCCCAAATTAATGAAAAGTTAAAAAACAAAAGTTAAACATATCGTTTGTACAGCTTCTAAAATGTTTTTACCTTGCCATGTCTTTTGGGTCAGTTTTGGCCCACTATTAAATTTAATGGATTCTCCACTGCATTTAGGGTAGGGTATTCCTGATTCATAAAAACATCCTAAATGTCAGCTTTTCAGTTCATTATTGTAAAGGCTTTTACTAAAATGCCCTAACTTTACAAAAATTAAAAAGATTTGCAAATGTCATATTTTTGTATAGCTACGACACATCTTAAACACTAACGTGTTTAAACACTATTGAATTTAATCGTTTTACCACTGTATTCAGGGTTGTTTATTCACAACCCATGAAATCTATTTAAATGACATGTTTTCAGCACAGAGGTGTTAAGACTTTTAATAAAGTACCATAACTTTTAAAAAAGCAAAAAAGATTACAAATGTCAGAAATCCCCACTGCTGCTACAGCGAGTAAACACTGCCATGTCCTTCAGGTCAATTTTGACGCACCATATTTATGTTTCTTGAGCTTCTGTGAAATCTAAATTTCCTCTTGTGACAAATAAAGTACTATTTATCTATTTATCTATCTATCTAACTTATCTATCTATAGTAGATTGTACTGTTCATTTTTAGATTCATTTTCTAATCCATTTAGGGTACTTTGTGTTTACATCCTATAAAAAATTCCTAAATGTCATCTGTTATAAAACACTAGGGTCCTAGAAACTATTGAAATCGTCAGAAAAAAAAACTGAAATGTAGAGATGTCTGGTAATTGAAAGTATTTACTCTGGGCATCTCTCTCCTAGAAGGTTTCGTTTTGCAGACGTACTCGCCTCGCTTGTGTATTAACGGCGGGAGGAAAAGTAAAAGAGATACCATTTTGCCAATGTGCTCACCATGCTTCTGTAATAGCAGATAAGCGAGTGACTCTCTCGTCGGATGTTTCATTTTGCCATCTTGCTGGCCTCGCTTGCATGTCCTCGGAAGTTGAGCCCTTAGCCTGACTCCACCTCTCACTTCCGCGCCGGACAGACACACACACTTCCACGCGTAGACGTTTATATATAAGAAGAGGTTAACATGGTCAATCAATGTATTGAAAAATCTGATGTCCGGGTCACCTATAAAGGGGTGTCACAATCATGTCAAAAGAGACCCAGAAGACACGTAATTGAATCAGGACTTGAAGACATTGTGAGGGTTAAAACAAACTGGGAGATTGAGGCAGAGAGTGGAAAAGAAACAAGAAAAAGTTGATTTACTCTTGACAATATTTCAGCTTCTTTTGTACTGTTGTGTACTGTTTCCTATCAAGTGTTTGGGCATGGGAGAATAAGATTAATGCGAATACAGTGACAAATTCAAATGAATCAACATGGCTTTTAAAATGTCTACCAGATCAAAGTTCTCACAAGTAAATTGTATTCGAATCAGGTGGAGTTTTCTGTTTTCTAAAAACAAGAATGGATAGCTGACTACTTCAACTTTTTAATTTTCAATTATTTGAAAATACCTACTATACCGAAAGAGAGAGCGTAGAGGACCAGTCATAGATGAGTATATTTGTTTTAATTACCTTAATAACTAGGAGACTGAATGGATCCTAATTTCTGCAACAAAATCAAAAGACTAGGTTGTACCTTGGTCCAAAAAATATCAGAAAAGGTTTCGGGCTGAGCTCGATTAGGATTATCTAAAGTAACTAAAGAGGAACTGGAATGTTTAATTTCTCTTCAGGGGTAGCTAAAAAATAAATGTTTACAGTGATCCGCTGCCTATCGCGGTAGTTACGTTCCAAACCCATCAGTGATAGATGAAAATCCGCGATATAGAAAGACCATAAAAATAAACATTTTTTATATACAGGTGCCGGTCATAAAATTAGAATATCATGACAAAGTTGATTTATTTCAGTAATTCCATTCAAAAAGTGAAACTTGTATATTAGATTCATTCATTACACACAGACTGATGTATTTCAAATGTTTATTTCTTTTAATTTTGATGATTATAACTGACAACTAATGAAAGTCCCAAATTCTGTATCTCGGAAAATTAGAATATAAATTTAGAACAATGCAAAAAGGATTTTTAGAAATGTTGGCCAACTGAAAGGTATGAACATGAAAAGTATGAGCATGTACAGCACTCAATATTTAGTTGGGGCTCCTTTGGCCTGGATTACTGCAGCAATGCGGCGTGGCATGGAGTCGATCAGTCTGTGGCACTGCTCAGGTGTTATGAGAGCCCATGTTGCTCTGATAGTGGCCTTCAGCTCTTCTGAATTGTTGGGTCTGGCGTATTGCATCTTCCTCTTCACAATACCCCATAGATTTTCTATGGGGTTAAGGTCAAGCGAGTTTGCTGGCCAATCAAGAACAGGGATACCATGGTCCTTAAACCAGGTACTGGTAGTTTTGGCACTTTGTGCAGGTGCCAGGTCCTGTTGGAAAATGAAATCTGCATCTCCATAAAGTTCGTCAGCAGCAGGAAGCATGAAGTGCTCTAAAACTTCCTGGTAGACGGCTGCGTTGACCTTGGACCTCAGAAAACACAATGGACCAACACCAGCAGATGACATGGCACCCCAAACCATCACTGACTGTGGAAACTTTACACTGGACCTCAAGCAACATGGATTCTGTGCCTCTCCTCTCTTCCTCCAGACTCTGGGACCTTGATTTCCAAAGGAAATGCAAAATTTACTTTCATCAGAGAACATAACTTTGGACCACTCAGCAGCAGTCCAGTCCTTTTTGTCTTTAGCCCAGGCGAGATGCTTCTGACGCTGTCTCTTGTTCAAGAGTTGCTTGACACAAGGAATGCGACAGCTGAAACCCACGTCTTGCATACGTCTGTGCGTGGTGGTTCTTGAAGCACTGACTCCAGCTGCAGTCCACTCTTTGTGAATCTCCCCCACAGTTTTGAATGGGTTTTGTTTCACAATCCTCTCCTGGGTGCGGTTATCCTTATTGCTTGTACACTTTTTTCTACCACATCTTGTCCTTCCCTTCGCCTCTCTATTAATGTGCTTGGACACAGAGCTTCTGCCAGCCTCTTTAGCAATGACCTTTTCTGTCTTGCCCTCCTTGTGCAAGGTGTCAATGGTCATCTTTTGGACAACTGTCAAGTCAGCAGTCTTCCCCATGATTGTGTAGCCTACAGAACTAGACTGAGAGACCATTTAAAGGCTTTTGCAGGTGTTTTGAGTTAATTAGCTGATTAGAGTGTGGCACCAGGTGTCTTCAATATTGAACCTTTTCACAATATTCTACTTTTCCGAGATACTGAATTTGGGACTTTCATTAGTTGTCAGTTTTAATCATCAAAATTAAAAGAAATAAACATTTGAAATACATCAGTCTGTGTGTAATGAATGAATCTAATATACAAGTTTCACTTTTTGAATGGAATTGCAGAAATAAATCAACTTTGTCATGATATTCTAATTTTATGACCGACACCTGTAGTTTAAGCCTTAAAATACCCCTGCCACACGCTTCAAACACATGTAAACTTATTTGTAAACACATATGATATGTGGATGTCAGGCTAAGGATATGAGTAACATCTCTTTATTATAAAAAAAAATCTTGGCAGGGAGACCAGGGAGACGAGGGTTGATCTTCTCAGAAGACAATTTGACATCCCGCGAGAGACATTTTAATGTCACGCAAGACAAGGCATTGAGAAAGAAGGACAGCTGCTGTGCAGGCTTTTAAATGATCGATGTGCAGAGCGACAAGAAGAACAGGCATCTTGGCAGAAGCAGCACAAAGCCAGTAGCTGAACCATCTGCTTCCCCCAGCATGCGTTCAGGTTCCCCCCCTTCACAACGTGAGCAGCGTTTTAAGTCCCGCAAGAAAAATTTAACCATATCCGGGGCAGGAAATAAAGGACAAATACTGTTTTTACAAAAGTTTTAAAGTAAAAATAAAAATAATGCATATGTAACAAATCCCATGAAAATAACAATCTCTTTAAATTGTTTATCCGATAAACCAAACCCAGGGGTGGGAAGTGAGCAGGGGGCGAAGTCCCCTAGAAATAACAATAAAATTAATAATAAATCCGCGATGTAGCAGGGTACGATAGCTGAACCGCGATATAGCAGGGGATCACTGTATGCCTGTTTTATATTGACATGCAGTGCATTGGAGGGTCACCATCTGAGCTCAACAGAGGTAAGCATTACCACTCCAGGACACAAAGAGGCACTGTCACTGACATTATTGTCTCTTTTTCCACCACAGCTCAAAGAAACCGGCCAATGAGAGCAAATGACTCTGCCCCTTCCAGCCCAGCGACTATAAAAAGCTGGGATCATCTCATTCCAGGAAGAGCAGACTACCAGACGGAGATTCAACCAGATACTGAGACCACTGTACAGAGCCTTGAATCTATATCAAGCCTTAGCAGGTGATTTTGCCTTTTTGTTTCTGTGATTTGTGCCACCATGTACGTGTTTATTTTCTAAGACTTATTAGATATAAAAAAGGGCAGCCCAGCTGATTCCCAAATATTTCTTTGGTAGAGGTGTGCGTTCCCTCGGTTGGTGACAATGAAAAATTAAAAGTTAAAAAAAATAGAACAATGAGAACAAGTATTCGGACATGTGATGTCCAGGTTTAAGTTTCTTTCTTTGCGAGGTGTTTCTGAGGATGGGTTCTATCTCTTCCATATACAGTTTTGAAAATGAATGGAGATTTCTGGTCTCATGAAAACTTATATACTCGTTGGGGCAAAAGAACATAACTGTAAGGAGGAAGTGACGTCAGTATCTGGCCTGGGTGTTTTCTTCAGATCTGAGGACTTTTACTTTTTACCTTACTTTCTTACTTTTGTAGAGCCCTGAACACTGTGCTTAATCATATGTGTCTGAAAATTATATATATATATATATTTTATATATATATATATATATATACAGTAATCCCTCCTCGATCAGGGGTTGCGTTCCAGACCCCCAGCGATAGGTGAAAATCATGAGTAGAAACCATATGTTTGTGTGGTTATTTTTATATATTTTAAGCCCTTATAAACTCTCCCACCCTGTTAACATTATTAGAGCCCTCTAGACATGAAATAACACCCTTTAGTCAAACGTTTAAACTGTGCTCCATGACAAGACAGAGATGACAGTTCTTTCTCACAATTAAAAGAAAGCAAACATATCTTATCTTCAAAGGGCGCCGTCATAAAGGAGCGTCAGGAGCAGAGAATGTCAGAGAGAGCGCTCGCAAAGAAAAGCAAACTATCAAAAAATCAATACGTACTTTTAAGTATACAGAAGCACCGCGATAAAGCGGCATTTTGTAGAGGAGCGTCCGTGTCCTCTGTGCAAACAGCCCCTCTGCTCACACCCAATCCGTCATGCAGAGAGAGCAAGAAAGATAGAGAGAAGCAAACAAGCACAGCGCGGGAAGCATATCTTATAGCATTGAGGAGTTTTAGTTAATATATAATACATGCTCTGATTGGGTAGCTTCTAAGCCATCCGCCAATAGCGTCCCTTGTATGAAATCAACTGGGCAATCAAACTGAGGAAGCATGTAACCTAAATTAAAAGACCCATTGTCCGCAGAAAGCGGCGAACCAGTGAAAAATCTGTGATATATGTTTAGATGTGCTTACATTTAAAATCCGCGATAGAGTGAAACCGCGAAAGTCAAAGAGCGATATAGCAAGGGATTACTGTATATATATATATATCCTCTTTAATAAAACCCCTGTGTGCGTCCAGGTGTCCGTGTGTGTGTCTTCTGGTGAAGTGCGCATGCGCAGTGCCAAACAGCACGTATTCAGTCTTTTCCTGTGCATTCCCTGTGCAGAGAGAAAGACAGACACAGACACAGGCGCGCGAGAGACAGACACACACACACACACACACACACAGGTGCGTGCAAGACAGACACACACAGGCGCGCATGAGACAGACACACACACACACATACACACACACACAGGTACGCGCAAGACAGACAGACAGACAGACACACACACACACACACACACAGGCGAGAGAGGCACACACACACAGACACAGAGGCGCGTGCTTAAGAGAGACACACACACTTAAGAGAAAGACATACACACATACACGCAGGCCCGCGAGAGACACACACACACACATAGGCACGCGTGCATTGTTGCAATGTTACTTTTCTTGGTTGTTTATTAAATTACAGATTTTTCAAATGTTCATTTTTTTCCCTGTGCTTAAAACTCATTAAAAAAAAGTGTTTTTAGAGAGCGGGTCGTAAGGCTATAGCGCAAACTCTTGCAGTGTTAGTTTTCTCTGTTGTTTAAGGTTTTCTTAGTGTTATTTAATGTTTTTACATTTAGTTTACTATTACGCTGTGCATTCAATGGTTTAATTAACTATATTTGTGCTTAAAAACTTAAAAAAATATATATTTACATACAGTTCATATGGTCTGGATAGGATTAATTGTATTTACATACAATCCTATGGGGGAAATTACTTCGGTTAACAACTAAATCAGGTTACAAACAGAGTTTTGGAGCGAATTTAGTCCTGAACCGAGGTTCCACTGTAATAATGTCAGACAAAATTACAGGCATTTTACGGAAATACAAACCAGTATTACTGAGAGAGAAAATTAAAGGCACACAATACAGTGACGCATATTACAGACACATACAAGGTCCTTTGCCATTAAATATAGACTGTTCCTACTAATGTTTATGCACTACCGTTCTAGCGGCCGTTATTGTAATGGGCTTTATGGCTAGTATGTATATATATATATATATATATATATATATATATATATATATAATTGAATATATGGACATAGGTGATATAACAGAAGTTCAAAGTTTAAGTCCGAGACTTGTAGATCATTAATTCTTGTTACCGTCAAGGAAAAGTAGTGTTTCTTCCCAATGAAGAGGCATATCTGCGAGAAATAAAAGGCAAAATAAACCAAATCTTCAATAATCTGTTCGCATTTGCATCATTCAATGCACAAAACATAGATTTACACGATTCAGAACCATATGCTTTGAGAATCTGTGGTCCCGCAACAATTAAAGCTACTACAAGTTTAATTTCAAAGAAACCAAAATTCGTGTCAGGTATATATTTATGATCATGGAGAAGTGATGCAACATAGAATCGAAAGAGTTAAACGATCGGACGAATTAGAAATTCTACAGCCAATAATGGATACAAATCCATACGTCCAAAAGTATCGCACTTTACACAAAATTTATATGATAAACATGGGTAAAGAAGTTTTCTTGGATTTCTACATGAATCCAAAAGATCATGCTTGCATATATAATAAACCAACATGTAACGAACTGTCAGCACCAATAGTTTCGAAAGACGGAGATATCAAAGACAGAATTGACATTCGTATTTATGCAAAAGCACAGCACAATTCTTTGCAAGCTGTAGATCCTGGAAATGACTAGCACGCAGGGCCTGCACGGGGGTTGGTGAGTGAAGCGAGCAGTGGGCAGAGCCCCCTAGTGTGTGTGTATGTATGTGTGTGTATATATATATATATATATATATATATATATATACATGGTTATTTATATTGTGATGGATGGCCGGGGATTGTGCCCTACTGGGAGATCTGGAGGAGCAGAGAACCAGGAGGTGGGCAATTTATACCCCGGGACATGAGAGAGCAGCCCTCCTGGGTTGCATCTGGGCCATGGGCTAGGGGCTTTGTTGGAATCCGTGGCCACTGCCAGTGGGCACCTGGACAGCTCCGGAATCAAGATCTGCAGCACTTCTGCCACACCTGGAAGTGCTGCCGGAGGTTAATCGGGAAGCACCTGGAGCACTTCCAGGTGCGCTATAAAAGGGGCCGCCTCACTCCATTAGTCGAGCCAGAGTCGGGAGGCAGAGGAAGTAGCTTGCAACTGGAGGAGTGAAGGTGGCAGAAGGAAAGTAAAGGAACAGAAAGAGAAGGACTGTGAGCTGGGTTTATTGTGGTGGTTCGAGCATTGTGTGTTGTGCTAAAGAAGAAATGAAGATAAATAGTGTGTGGTTTGGACATTTGGTGTCCGTGACTGTCTGTGTCTGGGGTTCACAATATGTTACTTAGTTGTTATATTTTCTTTATCTTAGGGGGATTTGTGTAAAATGTGTCCATCTGGTTTGGAGAAGAAACAGGAATGAAGCAGGAAAAGATGTGGTCCTATTTCATCTAAATATAGTTTGTCTCTGTAAAACAGCTTGACAAGTGAGACTAACACTGTCCTAATGAACCAGTTTCAAGGAAATTCCCTCTTCCCATTTGTCACCTTTTTGCAATACACAGGCAAGGAAGGATAGTACTTGAGATTCCTGCTGTTAACTAGTTCATGGTAAACAACCCTTAGGCTAAAGTATCAAAGTGACTCGGGAAATGTGTGTGGTGTTACTGGCAGTAAGCTGTCAGAAGGCAGGGGAAAGTGTCATGGAGGATTGCTCCAGGAAAGAAGCCCATGCTGCCAGTTAGCATACAGTTCTGAGGAGAAACAAAACAATTATAGCAGCTTGGCAAGATGACAAACAAACAGCAAGCTTTGGGAAGTTGTGCAGTCTGATGTGCTGCATGGAAGGGAAGGATGATATTGTAAGGCATAGACTTATTCTGTTAGCAGTGTCTCACCTACAGGCTTTAACAGAAAAATCAAATGAAAGAAGCAAAGAAAGATGTCATGGCTGTTTTAGTTGTTCTCTTTTATTATAAGTTGTAGATGCTGTTTTAGCATTTGGCCATTTCTTGTAAACTGCTAAGGAAAAAATACTTGATTCTTTCTGAAATCAAATCTATCCTATGAGACATTCAGCCAGTGTTTAATAATATGAAAACTGTTCCTGAGGACCAAAATGCCTGCATGTACATCTTGAGTAAGCATTTAAATCAAATGTTAATTCTTGTCATCCCACTAATTTATTAATTGTTTCTGTTCTGCTTCTGCAGTTGTTTGTAGATTCAACACTGTTCTGCAAAGTGAACTTTATGAAAAACAGAGAAACTTGTCCATGACAATTAGTGTTGAAGAGTACACTGTGTACACTCACAAACCTTACTAGTTAGTGCTTAGCTCCAGTTTTCGGAGACAGACAGTTTACAATGAAAGTTTTAGATATGAATGTAAACGACCTTGTTGGTTTTAATCTTTAAAATATTTACATAACTCAGCTAAAGGGCAGCACAGTTAATAATAATAATTCTTTGCATTTGTACAGCGCATTTCTCACTACTCAAAGCACTCAGCAATTGCAGGTTAAGGGCCTTGCTCAAGGGCCCAACAGAGCAGAGTCTCTTTTGGCATTTATGGGATTCGAACTGGCAACCTTCCGATTGGCGGTGCAGATCCCTAGCCTCAGAGCCAGTTGTCAGTGCTGTTACCTTGCAGCTCCAGATGGCCAAGTTCAAGTCCCAGTAACATCATTTTTATCTAGAGTTTGCCCATTCTCCCCATTTGTGTGGGCATTTCTCACTTCCAGTCCACAGATGTCCTAATAAGTTTGACTGATAACTCTAAATTGGACCAGTTAGAGTGTACATTGTGATGGCTGGCATAACTTCCATAGTTACTTGCTGCTTGGAAAGGATCCAGCTTTCCACAACACTGTAACTAAATTGAGCGAGTTTAGACAATGGATGGATGGGTGGACCTCTGCTAAATATATATATATATGTTTATATAAAATGGCAGGGAAAACCTTTGCAACATTCATCAGAATGGCAGAATCTGCTTCTGTGAGAAAAAAATGGTAGCACAAGCCATCTTAGCCTGACTATTAACACATCTATGTAAGCTGCCCGATTCAGAATAAAATAACGCTCGACCTGCCATCACTAGGCCAGGAGTTTGGCTTTCACTATATTTTCTTTTGACACCTCATGGTGGAAAAACATCTTTGAGACTGTGCACTCAAAGGTTACCTGAAGTATCACATTCAGAAGATGAATGTCATTTTCGTATACCTGATAAATTACAAAGTCTTGCCACACATTTCACACTTTTGTCCTATGAAATGGCTAACAAAGGTGTGTTAAAACAAGCCTGCCAAGGGTGTTGCTGAAACCATCTGAATGTATAAAATAAATCTGTGTGAAGTCCTCATGTCCTTTTAATATGTAGGTTTGTTACAGCAATGCACACCCAACTCTTAGATTTGTTCTTCAGTATGTTGACAGCTCAAATGCAAGCGTGTATTAGGTGTGATTCCTTGTTTTTTCAAAAGTGTTTCATTTAGCAATATGAAGGGTTTTTCATATGTTGCAGTTGATGTACTAAAAATACTTGCTTTTTTTTTGACAGATGTAGTTGCCCACGCTATTTCTAAATCCTCTATAATTTTTAACTTACACAATTCTTGTATGGGGGTTTTAAATGTACAGTACTTTGTTATTTTTGTAAAATTTAGGATTAATATTTTAGTTTGTGTTCCTGTTTAAACTTTATATTTCTGTGTCATCCAATATATCTTACTATAATATGGTGCCTTTTAAGAGTAGGTCCAATCAAATCAGTGCTTTACAAAGCAATTAATAAGATTTTGATAATACATAACAGTGCAATAAAATGTCTTTATATGTTTATTAGAATGTCATGTCATTTTCTAACCTGCTTAATACAGACCTGGGTTACAAGGGTTGCTGAAGCCTTTCCCAGCTAGCACAGAGCACAAGGCAGGATCAGACCTGGACAGGGCCCCAGTCCATCGCAGGGTGAATACACACAATGATATATTTAGCATCACCAATTCACCTAACCTGTGTTTCTCTGGACAGTGTTAGGAAACTGAGAACATGCCAGCTCTAATCAAGGAGGGCCCAAGACGCGTATCCAGGCCTCATTACTTCAAAGCAGCAGTGCTACCACTACTCTGTCCTTTTTTTTTAGAATGTATGTGTTTTAATCTCAAATACATTTCTCAGAATAAATGTTTGTAATATAAAGGAACATGAACAAAAAAAAAGTTAAATGTACCCTACCCAAAAAAAAAAAAAAATCAATCAATTGGTATTAAAAACAAAAATGGTGTTGTTGTACCATATTTGCTTATAGTGAGTAGGTAAGCTACAGATTATGTTATGATGCCCTAAGCATTCCTGGCTCTAAGCTTTATAGGAGAAAAACTAATAAGAGCCATAGGAAGTGACCTTCATCATACGAGATGACCTTTCACTGCTTCATATATACAAAAATATACAAAAAAGAAATAAACATGGAAGGGTGTATCTCAATCAAAAATGTGGTAACCAGAAAGCAAAGGATAAGCAGGAGACACTAGCAAGAACAATAATATCTTCAGAATCTAACAGCAAAGATGGTCAAAGACACCGTGTGAAGAATTTCCAAAAAAGTAAAAAAGAAAAATCAAGAAAAGCAAACAATTTTGTTACTCTAAATTATCCCTCCTTACTATCTAATCGGCTGCTGAGGAGCTCACAGAGCTGAAGACCAGGGCAGTGATGATAAAGGAGACAAAAGGCAACTGTCAGTAGCACACAATTCTAATAATAAATAATTAAACAATTGAATCAATAAAAGTTACAAAGCACTTGGTTAACCCTGCCAACTGTAAAACCTCACATCTGCATGTGGACTAATTAACTGCTTAGCCAAGTGAGAACAGCAAGAAGACTGCGGTCATGTACTTCCACTTTACAGAAGGGTCCTATGACCGGAGCAAAACTACTTGCATATGATGATTGAGGCAAAGTAATCTAATTTACATGATATTGCCAAACAGAGAGATTTAAACTTCTTGCTTTTTCAAAATGAGTAAATTTAATAAAAATGAAATCACATGGTTAACTATTTTATTGGATTATGACATAAACAGCTAAACATATGAACTTTACCTTTTGTATGTTCATTACAGGAATATCAAACACCAATTGCAAGAGACTGCAAAGTAGCTTGTCATAAAATGTCAGATTCTCTCATATATTCTCTCTATGCAACATTTTAAAACACAGTAGTTATCAAGTCACAAAAAACATTTCCAGAATGTCTGCATATTTAGTATTCAGAGCTGAAGCTACTGTGACCCCAAGTGGCTTTGTAAGGAACAGCGCTCGGTGCAGTGCCATCATGCTCTATGCCATCATTCTGAAAGTTGTTTTTTTTATTTTTTCATAATTCTGAATATAAAAGTTAATGTTAACATGATCTTGCAGTAGTTCTCAAGGCTCACTGTGGCTGCAGGTTTTCTTTCCAAACACCTTCTAGACTCTTAGCTCCATTTAGTAGGATATTGTTTCCCAGTTTCTATATGTTGGTATAAACACAGAAATTACATTTAGGTCATGTCAGGTGAGGTTGGGGAGCCTGAACTGGTACAGTGAGTTGCCGCACCCACCACACGATGAAACAGCTCAGGATCCCAGTTGGCAACCCCCCAGGCAGACACATGGTCCAGTCCAACCACAGAGGTTACCCTCTATCTGCCACAGCCAAGTGTTACTTGGGCATCCCATTGGCCTGGTCCGGCTGTTTATGTCCTAAACAATAAGGATCCTTTGAGCCTGATCACCTTTGGGGAACCGCACCCTATGACCATAGTGCCGTAACTGATGCTCCCTCACAATGCAGGTAATGTGCCTCATTTGGGACTCTGTGAGTAACCGCTCGTTCGACACAATGTCAAACCAGTGGTACCCAAGGATTCAACTAAGAGACACAGTACTGAAGGAGTCCACAAATAGTGTCCATTTCTCACAACCATACAGCAAAGCAGGAAGCACCGGGATTCTAAACATTTGGACCGTCATCCTTTTGCAGAAATATCAGGAGCACCACACACCCCGCTCCAGAAACCTCATGACCACGCAGTGTACTGACTTCATAGGTAGAGTCACCGAGACATGAATGTCGCTGCCGAGGTAAGTAAATCTCTCAATGAGGTCGACATTCCCTCCGCAGACAGACACACTGCTGATGGCTGTGCCCAAAGGGTCAGTAAAGGCCTGGATGTTGGTTTTTATCCAGGGCACTCGCAAGCCCAGACACTCAGACTCCTTGCTCAATTTCTTGAGAGCCCTGATCAAAGCCTCCATAGCTTGTTTTGTTATTGGGGTACAGTAGGAATAATTTGATATTTTGTATTTTTTTTTTTACTTTTCATAATAATCACTGTGATATTTCATTTTGCTCTACCAGCTGTGCAGGTTATTCAAGCTGTTATTTCCCAGTGGCAATGGGAATAATACTGAAGTAGCTGAAGCCCTTAAGCACTCAGTGTCATTTGTTTCTGTGTCTGCTCTCCTCTTCATTGTTATTATTAAGGGGGCAAACTCCATAGAAAAACTAGAATTAACAGTAAATAATACCAAAGAGTGTTCAACATTTAAAGCTATAGCAAAACAAATATTTGTAAAATTCATAGAAAAGTAAATCTTGCACTGCTGTGCAGAAAAAGAGAAGAAAAAAACAGACAAGCAATCTGAACAATGAGATCAAAATGACATACAGAGTGTGAAACTAGTAGGAACAAAAACCTGCAGCCACAACAGGCCACCAGCACTGAATCTGAGAAGGCTTGGAGTCTATTGAACTATCTGGTCCTCAGATTAGTCCCCATTATTGGATCACTGCGTGACCCTGAAGCTGCATGTTTTTATAAAATTTACAAATAATTTCATCTACAACTCAGTATCTGTCAAGTACTTTGAATTGGCTTTGACTCTCAAACTTGTCGGTTTATTTTAAAGAACAAGAGATTAATTTTCCACACTTTTTACACTTACATCTGTCAATATATAGGTATTTAACTCTTTCAGGGCTGATGTTGACTTTTGTCAAAAGGAGGAGTTGATGATGGTAATCAACTGTAAACTGTGACAAAACCTACCATTACATTTTAGTTGGACTCTCAATGCTAGAAGGAAAGTTCATTGGTTTGACCGAGATTCCCTGCACTCTTGTGAGTAGCAAGGCGCACACAACGGCAAAAATTGCACTGACGTCTGGCGAGAGATCAAAGCGAATGTGTAAAGCAAAATACTCCATGTTGTCTATTATCTCTGAACTGGACTATGACTTGTCGGACTCAGGTTTTTGATACAAGTGATCGAAGATGAATGTGAGGTTGCAGCTTCAGCTGATCGGTCCCCAGCTAGTCGTGGTACTGACAATGTTCACCAGGGAGGACTGCCACTTAACAATGATAAGAGGTAGAAACCAGATTGCAATGCACTGCGAATGCGTCCCAGCCACGCAAAGACAGCCTGGCAGCAAGCAAGCCGCACATTCTTGGCAAACTGACAGCCACAGCATGCAGCAACAGACATTTAATGTTGACTTCTGAGTGAAACCATTGCTTTTTGGAAAAAATATTTAGCCCTCAAAGAGTTAATTCACTTTTCATTTAGAGTGTAATTTAGTGAGAAAGACAGAAATTAATATATTAATATATATTGCGGGCGGCACGGTGGCGCAGTGGTAGCGCTGTTGCCTCGCAGTTAGGTGACCCGGGTTCGCTTCCCGGGTCTTCCCTGCGTGGAGTTTGCATGTTCTCCCCGTGTCTGCGTGGGTTTCCTCCGGGAGCTCCGGTTTCCTCCCACAATCCAAAGACATGCAGGTTAGGTGGATTGGCGATTCTCAATTGGCCCTAGTGTGTGCTTGGTGTGTGAATGTGTTTGTGTGTGTCCTGCGGTGGGTTGGCACCCTGCCCAGGATTGGTTCTTGCCTTGTGCCCTGTGTTGGCTGGGATTGGCTCCCGTGACCCTGTATTCGGATTCAGCGGGTTAGAAAATGGATGGATATATATTGCCTTATGTACATGATACAGAATAGTCAAGCAATAAGAAGTTCTACCCATTATCAAACTTGCTTAATCTAGTTCAGGGCATGTGGTCAGGAGTCAGTGTTGGCAACAAGAACTTCTATCTATCCATTCATTATCACCGGGTTATGAACCCTTGAGGGTAACCCTACAGCATCAAGCATAGAGTATGAGCCGCCACTAACTGGGAAGGCAGACCATCGTAGAGCACATTTGTATACTACCACACAGTCACTCATACTGAGTCAGCTTAGAGCAGTGTTTTTCAACCGAGGTTCCTGGGAACCCAAGGGTTCTGCCGAAAAAGTTCTAATGATATAGGACATACTGGTGGATAATTGCACAGGGTTCCGTGAGCAAGGTAACCATTCGCGCAGGGTTCCACTCCAGCGAAAAGGTTGAAAAACACTGGCTTAGAGTGTCAAATGAATAAAAATCCCCCATCTTTGAGATTCAGGAACAAAATCCACATTTACGTGGGGAGAACGTCCAAACCCCACACCGACAATAACCTAGCCAAGAACTGAACCCAGTCTCCTGGAGATGAATATGCTGTAAAAAAGCCTTAATGGATTCTTAGAAATGTAAATGTCATAGGTAGACAGAGAGAGTTATGTGGTAGTACATAAAATATAATTTAACTGTAGGCAGCATAGCTTTGAGAATGAAAATGTAGCCATGAATAGGAAATGAAAACTGAAGGAATAAGTACTTAGCAAATGAGGACATCCTGAAATGACCAACATCACTCAGAAAATAATTAAATCTAGTGTTATGGCAATTATAATTTTGAGGAAGTCTTTCCACACATGCCAAGCCACAAACCTCTATCTTAATTTATCTGTGTAACATAGTAATGCAATAGGAAAGTGTGGACTTTTGTAGAAGGGGAAAAGAAAATCAATTCATCTTGATATGTGAAAAAGGATGATCTGTGACAGTAAGATTACTCTTGTCATTCTGATGGCAGGAAGGGAAAAAGGTCTGGCTAGCCATGTGAGTGAACAACTAGCATCCAATAATTCACATAAAGAGCAAATAATTCAAGCAAACAAGAATAAAATATAAAGTGGCATGAGATACCAGTCATGCTAGGCACACATTACAGGGTAATTCACCCAATCTGAGGCAGATTTTGGCAAACACAAAAAAATATCCTGATTTCAGGAGCATCTCAAGTTTTAATCCTTCAGGAATATCCCATAATATGAGCTACATACTGAGTAACCTTAACCTCCCCTATTGACTCAAAGCCAGCTGGAGCCACGGCAACTTCAAATAGTAAATATCTGCACGTTTAATATTTACAACTCTAAATCTTGTAGTATGTGGGAATTACCAAGTTTTTGATGTCCAATATATCTAGATGTCACAAGAGAAAGACCAACAGCTAATAACAGAAGAATGGAATAACTTAAATAAAATGGTGGTAAAGGAGGCTTCTTTCTCCTGAATGATATATTTTCTTTTTAGTTTTTTACTATGAAACAACACACAAACTATGTCTTTAGAAGCAAGTTGAACTTGGCTGTGACATACCAGTTTATGTTTGTGTGAAATTCTATGAGATCCCAGGTTTGGAAAGTCAGGACTCTTCAAATCATAGTGTAGATCTATTAATGTATAATCTTCTATTATATGTGCTTCAATTAATGAAGTCCAAATAGAGGACAATCCGTCGTTGTGTACCAGGTCTCTTACATTTTCAAGATCAGTACAATTTTTAAAGTCTTCTAGTCTTTGCCAGTGTAACTAGAATTTGACAATTGTTATTTGTTAGTCAAATTGGGTAAGCATACATACAAGCCAGTTCTTTTAGGCAGGATCTAAATTGATTAAAGCAGGCCTTTAATCACTTCAAACAAAGGCAGTGAGTGATTAGAGCAGGAGCACTGTGTGCAGATAGGAAAAAAGATGGTATTTGGATCTTCAAAGAGCAGATACACCCTTTTGCAAATTAATTGAAGCAAACTGTGAAAACAACAAAAATAAGTTTTGCTCAATTTGTTTATTATAAATAATATACTTACATCAGTACATGATATAACCTCCTTGACTATTGAGAAGCATCTCGATGCGATCTGCCATGGAATCCACCAATTTTGAACAGTCATGGAGGATTTTGGGGTCTCTGTGCCAAACTTGAATTAGGACCTGAATCATCTTTTCCATGGTTTTGCAGTCCAATCCATGAAGTCAATGCTTACAAATAGACCAAAAATTATCAATTGGGTTCATATCAGGAGAGTTTCCAGGCCTCTCCAGTATGTTCATTTGATTCTCACTGAAAAGTTTTTTCACTTGTTTCACTTTGTGACACGGTACCAGATCTTGTTTAAAAACGCCGGATCCATCAGGAAATAACCTTATTAAGTTCTAGAACAACTTTTCTGCAGAGTAGTTCAATGTACTGTGGTGAATGCATCATGCCCTTGACTGGGTGCAAGCAACCAATGCCATAATAGCTGAATCAACCCCAAAACATCCTCTTTTGTGGGTGTTTTACACGATCCAGTGTTTTTCAACAAGATTTTTAGATTAATAGATTAATTTAATGCATGATAAGTCATAGGCAAGTGTTCAGTTCAAGGTATTTTTTTTTATTCTGGAATCAAATCAAATAAAACAACACCTTATTTTGAGATATAGGAGTCAATCTACAGTATAAATTGATAGCATCCCCGAGACTTAATAATTAACAGCAGGTCTTCATTATTATAGCAGTGTCAAGTTATAAAACAATGGATTACAGAAAGGACACCTAAAATTGAAAGATAGATGAGGCACGTCTTCAGATATGATTTAAATCTTGTGATTGAAGTGCATTTAAGAGTTCCACAGTAGATGACTAACATGAGTGAATGTTCACAGAGTGTTACAGTTGTGCTTGAAAGTTTGTGAACCCTTTAGAATTTTCCATATTTCTGCATAAATATGACCTAAAACATCATCAGATTTTCACTGAAGTCCTAAAAGTAGATAAAGAGAAACCAGTTAAACAAATGAGACAGAAATGTTATACTTTGTCATTTATTTATTAAGGAAAATGATTGAATATTACATATTTGTAAGTGGCAAAAGTATGTGAACCTTTGCTTTCAGTATCTGGTGTGAACCCCCTTTGCAGCAATAACTGCAACTTTTGATCATTCCTGCACAGGAGGAGGAGTAATTTTAGCCCATTCCTCCGTACAGAACAGCTTCAGCTCTGGGATGTTGGTGGGTTTCCTCACTTTAACTGCTCGCTTCAGGTCCTTCCACAACATTTTGATTGGATTAAGGTCAGGACTTTGAGTTGGCCATTCCAAAACATTAACTTTATTCTTCTTTAACCATTCTTTGGTAGAACGACTTGTGTGCTTAGGGTCGTTGTCTTGCTGCATGACCCACCTTCTCTTGAGATTCAGTTCATGGACAGATGTCCTGACATTTTCCTTTAGAATTCTCTGATATAATTCAGAATTCATTGTTCCATCAATAAAGGCAAGCCGTCCTGGCCCAGATGCAGCAAAACACGGCCAAACCATGATACTACCACCACCATGTTTCACAGATGGGATAAGGTTCTTATGCTGGAATGCAGTGTTTTCCTTTCTCCAAACATAACACTTTTCATTAAAACCAAAAAGTTCTATTTTGGTCTCATCCGTCCACAAAACATTCTTCCAATAGCCTTCTGGTTTATCCACGTGATCTTTAGCAAACTGCAGATGAGCAGCAATGTCTTTTTTGGAGAGCAGTAGCTTTCTCCTTGCAACCCTGCCATGCACACCATTGTTGTTCAGTGTTCTCCTGATGGTGGACTCATGAACATGAACATTAGCTAATGTGAGAGAGGGCTTCTGTTGCTTAGAAGTTACCCTGGGGTCCTTTGTGACCTCACCGACTATTACATGCCTTGCTCTTGGAGTGATCTTTGGTCGACCACTCCTGGGGAGGGTAACATTGTTCTTGAATTTCCTCCATTTGTACACAATCTGTCTGACTGTGGATTGCTGGAGTCCAAACTCTTCAGAGATGGTTTTGTAACCTTTTCTTTTCCAGCCTGATTAGCATCAACAACTCTTTTTCTGAGGTCCTCAGAAATCTCTTTTGTTCGTGCCATTATACACATCCACAAACATGTGTTGTGAAGAGCAGACTTTGATAGATCCCTGTTCTTTAAATAACACAGGGTGCCCACTCACACCTGATTGTCATCCCATTGATTGAAAACACCTGACTCGAATTTCAACTTCAAACTAACTGCTAATCCTAGAGGTTCACATACTTTTGCCACTCACAAATATGTACTATTCAATCATTTTCCTCAATAAATAAACAACCAAGTATAATATTTTGTCTCATTTGTTTCACTTGACTGAAAATCTGATGATGTTTTAGGCCATATTTATGCAGAAATATAGACATTTCTAAAGGGTTCACAAACTTTCAAGCACAACTGTAATTATTTGGACATTAAGATAGCAAAAAATGCCAGTTTTGGAAGGTCCCTGATGTCTAACAGATGTGAAGGACACAAGAATGTGGAGTGTCTTTTGAAGATCAATCTGCTCCAGTTCTCAGGCACAAAGGAGTCTCCCCTAAAGACAAACTCACTTCATCTCTGCTCTAACCCGATTCCAGCCCTCTGGCCCCTGGATCTTAAAAGAGCATGTCTCCAGGAAGTAGACTACAGGCTTGACCAGGAATCAGACAAGGGCATATTGTGGTGTTGACTTCATTGATTCTTCCATTAAAAACAATGGACCTAAATTATTCACAAGAATATTTTGTGAGCAGGATTGTTCCATTTAAACTATCATCACACAGACATTCCTTGCTGGAACACCAAGCCTATTTATTTTCTTTTTATTTTCATTTTACAGTGTGTATGTAAGTAGACAGCAGGAAATCTATGATGACTCGGTTTTCAGATTTGTTTAGTTTGTACCTACTGTAAGTTCTGAAGATGATTTGTTATCAGGTAGGAAAATGGTGTAATTGAGCAAGTTAAGGAGTGACGTAGCTTGATGCATTTACTGTAAGACAGGGATCTCATTTTAAGCCTGTAGTAATCCCTTGATACTTTGTGCTGAATAATAATAGTGATATGAATTGCAACAGGTAACAAAAGCGTAACAAAATATTTCCACAAGGCAGCCTTTCTGTGTGATGTGGAAAGGCAGGAATTTCTGGCACTGGCCCAACATGTTTCTTAAAATTTAATTTACGTTTCTTGTACTTGTCTGAGTGAGAATACAAATACTGTATATACAGAACAATACATTATTTTTCTTATTTAGCCTGGGTATACACAGTTTACAGTACAGTACAAGGCAATAATAACACAACTGTATTAAAATCAAACGTCAAGCTTATTTCCGCCTTAAATTCAGGTTTTCATTATAGCATCCATCCATCCATTATCCAACCCGCTATAACTACAATGTCACAGGGGTCTGCTGGAGCCATTCCCAGCCAACACAGGGCACAAGGCAGGAAACAAACTTCGGGCAGGGCACCAACCCACCACAGGGCATCATTATAGCATTTTACAAATAAACAGAAATCACAATATGGAATTTGCTATTAAATACCTGTGCGTTGATTACTCCAATTGAATTGTAAATACCAGTAAGTGATTTTTAAAAAAACAGCTTTGACATTTTCTCTAAAAAAGCAGTACTACTGATAGGCCAATCAGAAATATTTCAATTTATGAAAAGCTCAACAGCCATGCCATTTAGATAACTTCAAGTGTATAATAATGCACAGATGTAGACAAATTTGTTGATACATCTCCATGAAAAATGAAGAACCCACAATTGTCTCAGAAATAACTTAAAACTGAAAAAAATAATTGGCAGTCATCCTTGTTTATTCTATATTTAACAAAAGGCACACTTTTTAGTTTTGATTCAACAGACAATTTCAAATATTAATACAAATGAAAATGGAATGGACAAAAATGATGGGACCCTTAACCTAATATTTTGTTGCATGACCTTTAGTGGTCACCACTGCAAATCAGCACTTCCTGTAGCTCTCAATGAGGATTTTGCACCTGTCAGCAGGTAGTTTGGCCCACTCTTCCTGAGCAAACTGCTCTTGCTGTGTTCAGACTGAATGTTTCAGTTCTTTCCATAAATGTTTGATAGGATTCAAATCAAGAATCATAAAAGGCCACTTCAGAATAACTCAATGTTTTTTTCTTGGCCATTCTTGGGTACTTTTAACTGGTGTTTTGGGTCATTATCCTTTTGGAGGATCCATGACCTGCAACTGAGACAGAGCTTTCTGACACCGATCAGTACATTTTGCTTCACAATATCTTGATAGTCTTGAGATTTTATTGTTCTTTGCAGAGACTCAAGGCACCCCGTGTCAGATGCACCAGAGCAACTCCAAAACATAACCAATCCTCCTCCATGTTTCACTGTAGGCATAGTGTTCTTTTCTTTGAAAGCTATTTTTTCAGAGCTGATGTGACTTGCCAAAGGCCTCCAGTTTTGTGTTATCTGTCCACAGGACATTCTGACAGAAGCATTGTATCAATATGTATTTTAGCAAATTCAGTTCCAGTCTAGCTTTTTTATGTTTTTTCTTTCAAAAGTGGAGTCTTCCTGGATCTTCCATTGAGCCCACTGTCACTCAAAAAATGATAGAAGGTAAGATCAGACACAGGTGGCACGGTGGCGCAGTGGTAGTGCTGCTGCCTCGCAGTTAGGAGACCCGTGTTCGCTTCCCGGGTCCTCCCTGCGTGGGTTTCCTCCGGGCGCTCCGGTTTCCTCCCACAATCCAAAGACATGCAGGTTAGGTGGATTGGCGATTCTAAATTGGCCCTAGTGTGTGCTTGGTGTTTGTGTGTGTCCTGCAGTGGGTTGGGACCCTGCCCAGGATTGGTTCCTGCCTTGTGCCCTGTGTTGGCTGGAATTGGCTCCAGCAGACCCCCGTGACCCTGTATTTGGATTCAGCGGGTTGGAAAATGGATGGATGGATCAGACACTGATGGACCTTCACCTTGGAGTTATGCTTGTATCTCTTTGGAAGTTGTCCTTGGCTTTTTGTCTACCATTCCCTCTATACATCTGTCCTTTCTTGGATCGATATTCCTCTTGCAACTGTGTCTAGGGAGGTTGACTACAGTCCTATGGACCTTAAACCTCTTATTGATATTTGCAACTCTTGTCACAGAAACATCAAGCTGCTTTGAGATGGTCTTACAACATACTTGTCAATAATTTCTAGGCGTACCAACAAAAGACTCCAGGCCATTTTAGAATGTTTTTGTAGAATAAGCAATACTTTATCTCTTTTCACACTTGCTTTGTTTTACTTGATGACATATCAAAAGCATTCAGGTGTACATGGAACAATTGCTTTTAATTTAATCACTTTTTCAATCAGCTCTAAGGGTACCAAAAAATGTGTCCAAATACAGGTTTAAAATTTTAAACTTGCATGTGGCTGTAGATATTCACTTTAAGTATATGTAGTATAAAGATATTTTTCTTCCCATTTTGCCACCAGGAAGTTGCCCAGAGCCCCAAACACCAGGCCTAACTCAGCCAAACACAATTTCAGGTAAAATACAATGTTTAATGTACATTAATTCTTTTGCAAAGTTAAATCAGTCCAGCACAATTGGTCTCCTTACATCCCCTTGCACCACTCCTCATCTAGTGTCATCCACCTCCTCTGCATGACAGTATTATAAGCTGAGTATTTTATGCCTGACACAGGGGTACTACTGGTACCAAAGCATTGCACATCGGAAGCACTTCTGGCCCAGGTGGAAGTCCGTCAAAGTAGAAATATCATTCCCCTACAGCTCCCCTGGTGTTATCCATGTACCCCAAGGGGGCTGCATCTCAGGACTACAGCTCCCAATATGTCCTGCAGGTGTTCCAATGGGAGTTTCACCAGAGACATGCTGCCACCCTCTGTATAAGGGGAATATGTGGCCCAAGGAAGCTACCTGCCTCTCTCCTTCCAGTATGTCCTTTTGACCAGGAATGGTACCAGCAACCAACCTGACTTGGATGTCTGTCCTTTCACATCTTTTGTTATGGCCTCATTCCCTCTCTGGATGCCTGTCCATACACCCCAACAATTATAGTTGGAATTAATCTTGTTTAAATATTTAAATATATCAACTAAGTAAGAAATTGTTGCAATCCAAGTATCATCTGCAAGGTTCCTTCAGCTTCCTTCAGTTCAAAGACTCATGGCAACAATTTGTCTTTTTTAGATACCCATCTTGCTTCCTGGTGAAGAAGAAGATTAAGATGCTTTGTCCTAATGTCTTGGCAAAGAGCTGTGACTTGAGAGGTATAATTTTTATATACTGTACTTAATTATTTTTAAAATATGGCTTAGAAGCTTAGAGCACGTATTACATATTAACTAAAACTCCTCAATGATAGATAGATAGATAGATAGATAGATAGATAGATAGATAGATAGATAGATAGATAGATAGATAGATAGATAGATAGATAGATAGATAGATAGATACTTTATTAACCCCAAGATATACAATATGCTTCCCGCGCGGTGCTTGATTGTTTGCTTTTCTCTGTCTCTCTCACTCTCTCTGACATTCTCTGCGCCTGACGGAGGGGGTGTGAGCAGAGGGACTGTTTGCACAGAGGCTGTTTGCCTAGAGGATACGGACGCTCTTCTAAAAAATGCTGCTTTATCGCGGTGCTTCGGCATACTTAAAAGCCCAAAAGCACGTATTGATTTTTTGATTGTTTGCTTTTCTCTCGCGCTCTCTCGCTCTCTCCCTGACATTCTCTGCTCCTGACATGCATTCTTTTGAAGAGAAGATATATTTGCATTCTTTTAATTGTGAGAAAGAACTGTCATCTCTGTCTTGTCATGGAGCACAGTTTAAACTTTTGACTAAAGGGTGTTATTTCATGTCTAGAGGGCTCTAATAATGTTGACAGTGTGGGAGAGTTGTAAGGGCTTAAAATATATAAAAATAACCATACAAACATATGGTTTCTACTTCGCGGATTTTCATCTATCGCGGGGGGTTCTGGAACGCAACCCCCGCGATCGAGGAGGGATTACTGTATGTTGTTATGATGTGACTATTTTCTTTCTCCAATAAAGAGACATATCCTTTCACTAAACCAAGCATTGATGTATAAATTCCCACACACGGATGCAGAGCTGTGTATTGGCACTGACACAAACAGAAGTGGGTATGCAGCAGCACCTCCACCTCGCTGATTGGATGCTGGGAGTAGATTTGGGATCCCATTCTGCTTATAAGCCAGACTTCCAGATAGTAACTAAAACACCTTTATTATACAGTTAATAGATTAAATTTCACTGAGTATCAAGTGAAATACTGTTTTCCAAAAGTAAAGCACAAAATAATACCCACACCACAGCTGACCAGTAACCTCCAGCTCCCAACATGCCATAATAACAGACATATTATCTTTCTAATCTTGCCTCAACTTTGTTTTTGCTTTGCCCTCTTCCAGCTCGCTCCCAAACACAGTCTTGTGCACCAAATACCATTCATAGAAAAAAGTAAAAAAGAAACAACAACACTGGCTTAATTTATTAACATGTGGTTCTGCAGCACCACTGAACTATTTTTGTGGCACTTTGGTTGAAAACCACTGCACAACACATTTACTGTTGTCCACTGCTTTTTTTTTTAATAGTAGCTAAGTCTTCTATACTCAGCCAAGCCATCCTCGCATGCTCAGAGCTCTCTCATTCCTTTACTGATTTCTAGAACACAGTTAATCCAATTTAGGATTGCAGTGAGCTGGGGCCTATCCTGGCAGCAAAGAGAGTACATCAGGAACAGGGCAGAAGTCCATTATACATCCATTTTTTGTAGTCAACAGTCTGCCTAAGCTATACATCTTAGGGACGAGAGTACCCAGAAATAATGTGTAGGCTAGGATTTGAACCTAGTGTTCTAGTGCCCTAGAGCTGAGAGGCAGCGACCCTAGTCACTTTATCACTATGTCATCATGCTGAGGGCTTCAAAATTTTGGAGCTCGTCAGGATTATGATTATCGAACCTTCATTTAAGGCATTCAAAGTGGTTATTGAAGGGCAGCTTGAATACGGTTTCTGCTGTAACAATTGATTTTAACATGGTGACAAATCTATTAACATTCACTGGGTGGGTCAATACTTAACTGGACAAAAATGTCTGAAGAGTAACAAGAAGAGGTCAGCAAGCTGCAAAGCGGAAAAAAAAGAATTACCTATAATAGGGAACTAAGCCTGTAGCACATTGATACAACACTTTATAAGAGGAGCTGTCAAGCAGGTGGCTGGGTGCTCATTGCTTCATCTGTCGATCTGGCATTGTGAGAGGAACTGCATTAGCGGCTTTATTACTTTGAAAATCCCTGTGCTTTACAAGTGATTGAAAATAAAATAACTTACTCTTGCAGAAGATTCACTCTGTAGGAAATATCAGGAAGTATTTTTAGTATTTTTTTAAGCTGTTCTTGTTTTGAAATGTTACCTGGAAGGTCAAAATGTATAAAAGTTATAAGTCTACATAGTTTACAGTGACATCTACAGAATACTTTAATAATCTGGCCCTTTATATAACTGTTAACTCACTGTGTGTTTCAAATTACAAAACTTGAGTCTTGACATTGATCTGTTTTAACGTTTTCAAATGTGTGACAGTGTCTTATTCCAAGACATGTCTATTATTAAAAACAAAAGTGCACACATAATAGAATTACAGACTAGTACAACTGGAACTGGTACAATTATTTTATTTCCACTGCTTTTCGAGTAGGCTATTAATTTGAGAGGGTAATTATGAATGAATGGTAATAAGTAGATTGACTTAGATTTGAATAGACGTGAATTTTGAGAAATATTTGTAATGACATATCAGGAATAATACCATGGCTGTTAATGGATTCTGGCCCATGAAACTCAAAAAAGACCTCAATTCAAAAGGACTCCCTCTTGAACTCAAATTCAGGCTTATAGCCTGTACCCTTAAAGTCAAGTCAATTAGTTTTTAAAGGGGAGAGGGCAACCATAAAACCCTTGGCCCTAATAAAACCTTAAACCAATAATGTTCATAATAAAGTTTATTTAATAAAAACTCTAAATAATTCAAATGAAGAAAGCAAAATCAAAAACAAAAAGTGAAATTTGATCTGCCACAGAAAACTGGCAGACCCAAAGGAAAATTTAAGAGCAGACTAAACAATAACTAGGAGACTTGCTGGGGTAAATACCACACAGTAAGTACTTTTATAGAATCTAAATACCAATGCTAAATACCTTGGCCAAGTTTTATTGTCAACTAGCAAAATACCAGCGCTTCGCAGCAGAGAAGTAGAGTGTTAAAGAAGTTATGAAAAAGAAAAGGAAATATTTAAAAAATAACGTAACATTATTGTCAATGTAATTGTTTTGTGACTGTTATGAGTGTTGCTGTCATCAAGGATTTGATTATCATTATTTCTTATTTTCAGGTTTATATTTGGAGGATGTGTTGTGTTCAAGTTACATTCCGTGTTTGTCAACCGTTGTAAAGATAACAGGTTTCATTCATCAAAGATTGAATCATCATTCAATCGCTACTCGTGAATCTAAGATGTTTAACAGGCATTCCCGTTATTAAGTTGTGGATTTGCCTGAGAATATTTAGCGGCAGCGTGTCTATGAACTTGTGGAATTGCCTGCGAGTATTTAGCGGCAGCGTCTCTATGAACTTGTGGAATTGCCTGCGAGTATTTAGCGGCAGCGTGTCTATGAACTTGTGGATTTGCCTGCGAGTATTTAGCGGCAGCGTGTCTATGAACTTGTGGATTTACCTGCGAGTATTTAGAGTCAGCGTGTCTATTAACTTGTGGATTTGCCTGCGAGTATTTAGTGACAGCGTCTCTATGAACTTGTGGATTTTTCTGCGAGTATTTGGCGGCAGCGTCATGAAGTTGTTTCCATCTAGCTGCATCAGAAAATGTACCCCGACGTCTGACACGCCTCCTTTTTACTGTTTTCTCACAGCTTGGATTGCTGCTGTCATAATCGGTTTGAGTTTCGGTAAGTGATAGTTCTTTGATCGATGGTGATCACCTCGATAGACATATTAATGGGGTACGGTTGGAACGGTAAAGGAAATGGGTACCTGAACAGTAAACTAAGTCTAAAGTTTAATTTTCTCTGAGTAGCAAAATTGGGGTCACAAAACAACTCTCAAATGACCTGAAGACAAAGATTGTTCACCTTCATGGTTTAGGGGAAGGATACAGAAAGCTGTCCCAGAGATTTAAGCTGTCTGTTTCCACAGTTAGGAACATATTGAGGAAATGGAAGACCACAGGCTCAGTTCAAGTTAAGGCTCGAAGTGGCAGACCAAGAAAGATTTCGGATAGACAGAAGCGACGAATGGTGAAAACAGTCAGTGTCAACCCACAGACCAGCACCAAAGACCTACAACATCATCTTGCAGCAGATGGAGTCACTGTGCATCGTTCAACCATTCGTAGCACTTTACACAAGGAGATGCTGTATGCGAGAGTGATGCAGAGGAAGCCTTTTCTCCACCCACAGCACAAACAGAGCCGCTTGAGGTATGCTCAAGCACATTTGGACAAGCCAGCTTCATTTTGGAATAAGGTGCTGTGGACTGATGAAACTAAAATTGAGTTATTTGGGCATAACAAGGGCGTTATGCATGGAGGAAAAAGAACACAGCATTCCAAGAAAAACACCTGCTACCTACAGTAAAATATGGTGGTGGTTCCATCATGCTGTGGGGCTGTGTGGCCAGTGCAGGGACTGGGAATTTTGTCAAAGTTGAGGGACGCATGGATTCCACTCAGTATCAGCAGATTCTGGAGACCAATGTCCAGGAATCAGTGACAAAGCTGAAGCTGCGCCGGGGCTGGATCTTTCAACAAGACAACGACCCAAAACACTGCTCAAAATCCACTAAGGCATTCATGCAGAGGAACAAGTACAACGTTCTGGAATGGCCATCTCAGTCCCCAGACCTGAATATAATTGAAAATCTGTGGTGTGAGTTAAAGAGAACTGTCCATGCTCGGAAGCCATCAAACCTGAATGAACTAGAGATGTTTTGTAAAGAGGAATGGTCCAAAATACCTTCAACCACAATCCAGACTCTCATTGGAACCTACAGGAAGCGTCTAGAGGCTATAATTTCTGCAAAAGGCGAATCTACTAAATATTGATTTCATTTCTTTTTTGTGGTGCCCAAATTTATTCACCTGCCTGATTTTGTTTGACCAATTATTGCACACTTTCTGTAAATCCAATAAACTTCATTTCTCTTTTCAAATATCACTGTGTGTGTCTCCTATATGATATATTTAACTGACATTTTTTATCGTAACAACCAACGATTTATACAGGAAAATAATGACTATTAACAAGGTTGCCCAAACTTTTGCATCCCACTGTATAACATTCAGAAAAAAAATGCAAAGATGCAAAACCATAACAAAATCAAAAAAAAAGACTAAAGACAGTGAGATTCCAAACAGGATACAAACACTTGTAACATCAAGGGAAAATAAAAAGGGAGGTGGACTTCATAAGCTAGAGGTCAGTCCTCTGCAGAGAACCAAGAGGTGTGCATGTGGGCATGTATATAATGTAACCACAACAAAATACATTCACAATGTCACCTGTGATGGAATCAGGCACCAGTGAGCCTCAAACACGGATACACACAGAGTCTGGGTTCAAATAATGGGTGTTTATTAAACACAATACCTCCAAGGTTGACACAAGTTCTCTCTCTCTCTCTACAATACACTACTGCACTACCCTCCTCCAGTCAAGTGTTACTCTCCATTCTCCAAGCTCCGACACTCCTTGATAAGGGAATGTGGTCCCTTTTATGTGGACCCAGGAGTACTTTTGGTGCCAGGGCTGCTACCCGGGTCATATGGAAGTCTAATATAACAGGGAGCACATTTCCCTGCAGCACCCTCTTGTGGCACCCATGGATCCTGACAGTGTTTTTCTCATTGACTACATCCCCAGCATGCCCTACTGTGTACCGATATCTAGGGCCACTGCCATTGTGCATCCTGGGGCAATAAAAAGTCCCCAGAGACATCTTCTGGTGGACTATCCATCCATCACCTCTGGCCATCACTTCTGGGTCTGGAACCTTTCTCTCCCCTGGCCGGGATGCTTGTTTCCCTGCTTGGAGCCTCCTGTCTGGGTAAGGAACCATCCCTTCTTTTGCCTGTTTAACCCATGTGGCATTTACACACCCAACACAACCCTGGGTTCATATAAAAGACTCATTTTTCGGCAACAACTTCCAACAATGAACACAACCAATAATCACAGAATCATAAGATTCTTTTCTCTCCTGTTGGGAATGTCACCCACTGCCTTCTGCCTCTGACACTATGGGATGAGGCTGCAGGCTTCTTTTAAATTGGACAATGGACTGCTTCCGTTGTCATGGTATTGGTCATCCAGAGCACTTTCAGATCATGTGGAATTCAGGGTAGGCCTTCCCTGGCAGAACACAGAGGAGGCACCCCAGGATCCCGACAAAGCTGCATGTCTGCACTCCACCTCCCATGCCACCCTGCAGATGTCCTAATTGGATTCAGTCCACAGGAACACTGCCACCTATTTTGTGTTGGTGAATGAGCTGCTCCTGGCATCCAAGTTCGCCCAGTCCATCCATTATACTTCTCTTTCCCCAGGAATGAAGAATGTAAGATGCTCCGGCTGGGCAAGAAATCATCCTCCATTTAGACCGGGATGCCTATTCTTTCTCTGTGACACTTACAAAATATTCAGAATAACATTAAAACTACTGACAGGTAAAGTGAATAACATAGATTATCTCATTACAGTGGTGCCTGTTAAGGGATGAGATATATTAGGCAGCAAGTGAACAGTCAGTTGTTGAAGGTGATGTGTTTGAAGCAGGAAAAACAAGCAAGTGTAAGGATTTAAGCAAATTTGACAAGGGACAAATTGTGATGGTTAGATGACTAGGTCAGAGCATCTCCAAAATTGCTTGTGCTATGGGGTGATCTCAGAATGCAGGGGTTAAAACCTGCAAAAAGTGGTCCAAGGAAGGACAACCAATGAACCAGTGATGCCCACCCAAGTCTCATCAATGGACGTGTGGAGCAAAGGCTAACCTGTCTGGTCCGATCCAACAGAGGAGTTTGAAAAACCAAATGTTGACCAGGAAAGAATGGTGTCAGAATATTGCAGCTTGCTGCATATGGGGCTCTGTAGTCACAAACTGGCCAGAGTACTGACCCCTGTCTCTTGCCAAAAGTGCCTACAATTGGCACATGAGTGTCAAAACTGGACCATGGAGCAATGGAAGATGGTGGCATGGTCTAATGAACCACATTTTCGTTTAGATTATGTGTGCATCATTTTCCTAGAGAAGAGATGACAGCAGGATACACTATGGGAACAAGGCAAATGCAAAGCTCTGGCCAATATGCTACTGAGAAACCTTGGTTTCTGGAAGTCATGTGGATGTTACATTTCCATGTCCACCTAACTAAAGACAATGCAGACCACATGCACCCCTTCATGGAAATAGTATTCCCTGATGGCAGTGGCCTCTTTCAGCAGGTTAATGTGTCCTACCACCCCACAAAAACTGTTCAGGTTTGTTTTGAGGAACATGACAAACAGCTTATCCAATTGATCATCTGTAGGATGCGTTGGAAAAGCAAGTCCAATCCATGGAAGTCTCACCTTACAACTTACAGGACTTTAAGGATCTGCTGTTAACACCTTCGTGCCAGATACCACAGGAGAACTTCACAAGTCAGAGCTGTTTTGGCACCACTGGGGTTTACACAGTATTAGACAGGTGGTTTTAATGATATGGCTGATTGGTGTATATAAGTAAGTATATATGTTTATATAACTAAACTATACTATACTCTCTCTCTCTCTCTCTCTCTCTCTCTCTCTCTCTCTCTATATATATATATATATATATATATATATATATATAGAGCTGGAGAGGGCCATAGAAGGTCCATAACCCATCAGCAGGACCAGTATCTGCTCCTTTGGGCAAGGAGGAACAGGATGAGCACTGCCAGAGCCCTACAAAATGACCTCCAGCAGGCCACTGGTGTGAATGTCTCTGACCAAACAACCAGAAAGACTTCATGAGGGTGACCCAAGGGCCCCATGTCCTCTAATGGGCCCTGAGCTCACTGCCCAGCAGCATGCAGCTCGATTGGCATTCGCCATAGAATACCAGAATTGGCAGATGCACCACTGGTGCCCTGTGCTTTTACAGATGAGAGCAGGTTCACCCTGAGCACGTGACAGAAGTGAAAGGGTCTGGAGAAGCCATGGAGAACATTATGCTGCCTGTAACATCATTCAGCATGAGCAGTTTGGTGGTGGGTTAATGATTGTCTGGGGAGGCATATCCATGGTGGGTCACACAGACCGCTACAGCACCTTGGCTGCCATTAGGTATCAGGATGAAATCCTTGGACCCATTGTCAGACCCTATGCTGGTACAGTGGCTCCTGGTGCACGACAATTCCTGGCCTCATGTGGTGAGAGTATGCAGGCAGTTCCTGGAGGATGAAGGAATTGATATCATTGACTGGCCACCACACTTTCCTGACTTAAATCCAATAGAACACCTCTGGGACATTATGTTTTGGTCCATCCAATGCCACCAGGTTGCACCTCAGACTGTCCAGGAGCTCAGTGATGCCCTGGTCCAGATCTGGGAGGAGATCCCCCACAACACCATCTGTCATCTCATTAGAAGCATGCACCGATGTTGTCAGGCATGTATACAAGAACACAGGGGCCATACAAAGTGCTGCGTACAATTTTGAGTTGCTGCAATTTAATTTTGGCAAAATGGACTAGCCTGCCACATAATTTTTTCACTCTGATTTTTGGGGCGTCTTTGAATTCAGGGCTCTGTAGGTTGATCATTTTCATTTCCATCAAACGATGTGGCATCCTTTCGTTCCTAACACATTACCCAGTCTATATCAGTATAGATATCCAGGAGGATTTCTTTTTCCCATTGAGATCTGATGTGTTTTCAAAGTGTTCCTTTAATTTTTTTGAGCAGTTTATATATACAGTATAGTTAAATCTTAAGGTCCCAATTGCACAGAAGTGAGGAAAGAGGTCAAGTAACACAAAAAGTGAACAAAGAACAAGTTTGTAAGAAAAATGAGAACACTCATAAAAAATTTAAAACACTATAAAACAAGATATAATCCTAAGAAAGGCACAGTGCAAAAATTTTGTAAATGTAAATCAGAGTTTTGAATTTGGTGGCAATGGAAGACCCATTTGAGGAAGACCCATCCACTTGGGTCAGGATCTCTCCCCCAACCCTGAGAGGGCACTCCACCCTTTTCCGGCTGAGGACCATGCTCTTGGATTTGGAGGTGCTGATTCTCATCCCAGCCGCTTCACACTCAGCTGCGAACCGATCCAGAGAGAGCTGAAGACCACGGCCTGACGAAGCAAACAGGACAACATCATCTGCAAAAAGCAGCGACCCAATCCTGAGTCCACCAAACCGGACCCCTTCAACACCCTGGCTGCGCCTAGAAATTCTGTCCATAAAAGTTATGAACAGAATCGGTGACAAAGGGCAGCCCTGGCGGAGTCCAACTCTCACTGGAAATGGGCTCGACTTACTGCGGCAATGCGGACCAAGCTCTGACACGGTTATACAGAGACCGAACAGCTCTTATCAGGGGGTCCGGTACCCCATACCCCCGGAGCACCCCCACAGGATTCCCCGAGGGACACGGTCGAATGCCTTTTCCAAGTCCACAAAACACATGTAGACCGGTCGGGCAAACTCCCATGCACCCTCCAGGACTCTGCTTAGGGTGAAGAGCTGGTCCACTGTTCGCGACCAGGGCGAAAACCACACTGTTCCTCCTGAATCCGAGGTTCGACTATCCGACGGACCCTCCTCTCCAGAACCCCGAATAGACTTTTCCAGGGAGGCTGAGGGTGTGATCCCTCTATAGTTGGAACACACCCTCCGGTCCCCTTTTAAAGAGGGGACCACCACCCCGGTCTGCCAATCCAGAGGCACTGTCCCGATGTCCATGCGATGTTGCAGAGGCGTGTCAACCAAGACAGTCCTACAACATCCAGAGCCTTAAGGAACTCGGTATCTCATCCACCCGGGGCCCTGCCACCAAGGAGTTTTTAGACCACCTCGGTGACTTCAGTCCCAGAGATGGGAGAGCCCACCTCAGAGTCCCCAGGCTCTGCTTCCTCGTGGAAGGCATGTTAGTGGGATTGAGGAGGTCTTGAAGTACTCCTCCCACCGACCCTAGCGTCGAAGTGAGGTCAGCAGCGCACCATCCCACCATATACGGTGTTGACACTGCACTGCTTCCCCTCCTGAGGCGCGGACGGTGGACCAGAATCTCCTCGAAGCCGTCCAAAGTGTTCTCCATGGCCTCTCCAAACTCCTCCCATGCCCGAGTTTTGCCTCAGCAACAACGAAGCCGTTCGCTTGGCCTGCGGTACCTATCAGCTGCCTCCAGAGACCCACAGGACAAAAAAGTCCTATAGGACTCCTTCTTCAGCTTGACGGCATCCCTCACCGCGGTGTCCACCAACGGGTTCGGAGATTGCCACCACAACAGGCACCGACCACCTTGCGGCCACAGCTCCGGTCAGCCGCCTCAACAATAGAGGCACGGAACATGGCCCATTGGACTCAATGTCCCCACCTCCCTCGGGGCGTGGTTGAAGTTCTGCGGAGGTGGGAGTTGAAGCTACTTCTGACAGGGGACTCTGCCAGCCGTTCCCAGCAGACCCTCACAACACGTTTGGGCCTACCAGGTCTGACCGGCATCTTCCCCCACCATCGAAGCCAACTCACCACCAGGTGGTGATCAGTTGACAGCTCCGCCCCTCTCTTCACCCGAGTGTCCAAGACATATGGCGCAAGTCCGGCGACACGACCACAAAGTCGATCATCGACCTGAGGCCTAGGGTGTCCTGGTGCCAAGTGCACATATGAACACCCTTATGCTTGAACATGGTGTTCGTTATGGACAATCCATGACGAGCACAGAAGTCCAATAACAAAACACCGCTCGGGTTCAGATCGGGGGGGCCATTCCTCCCAATCACGCCCTTCCAGGTCTCACTGTCATTGCCCGTGAGCATTGAAGTCTCCCAGCAAAACGAGGGAATCCCAGAAGGTATGCCCTCTAGCAACCCCTCCAGAGACTCCAAAAAGGGTGGATACTCCAAACTGCTGTTCAGCGCATATGCACAAACAACAGTCAGGACCCTTCCCCACCCGAAGGCGGAGGGAGGCCACCCTCTCGTCCACCGGGGTAAACCCCAATGCACAGGCTCCAAGTCGGGGGGCAATAAGTATGCCCACACCTGCTCGGCGCCTCTCACCGGGGGCAACTCCAGAGTGGTAGAGAGTCCAGCCCCTCTCAAGGAGATTGGTTCCAGAGTCCAAGCTGTGCGTCGAGGTGAGTCCGACTATATCTAGCGGAACCTCTCGACCTCGCGCACTAGCTCAGGCTCCTTCCCCTTCAGAGAGGTGACATTCCACGTCCCAAGAGCCAGTTTCTGTAGCCGAGGATCAGACCGCCAAGGTCCCGCCTTCGGCCACCACCCAACTCACACTGCACCCAACCTCCTTGGCCCCTCCCATAGGTGGTGAGCCCATGGGGAGGAGGACCCACGTTACCTCTTCGGGCTGTGCCCGGCCGAGCCCCATGGGTGCAGGCCCGGCCACCAGGCGCTCGCCATCGAGCCCCACCTCCAGGCCTGGCTCCAGAGGGGGGCCCCGGTGACCAGCGTCGGGCAAGGGAAAGCGTCGTCCAAAGTTTTTTCTTCATTGGAGGTTTGTTGAACCGCTCTTTGTCTCATCCCTCACCTAGGACCAGTTTGCCTTGGGTGGCCCTACCAGGGGCATAAAGCCCCGGACAACATAGCTCCTAGGATCATTGGGACACGCAAACCCCTCCACCACGATAAGGTGACGGTTCAAGGAGGAGATAGTCATCCGGGAGGGGCTCAGAGTAGAGCCGCTGCTCCTCCGCATCGAGAGGAGTCAGATGAGGTGGCTCGGGCATCTGATCAGGATGCCTCCTGGACGCCTCCTGGTGAGGTGTTCCGGCACGTCCAACGGGAGGAGGCCCGGGAAGACCAGGACACGCTGGAGGGACTATGTCTCCGGCTGGCCTGGGGAGCATGGGATTCTCCCAGAAGAGCTGGAAGAAGTGGCCGGGGAGGGAAGTCTGGGCCTCTCTGCTTAAGCTGCTGCCCCCGCGACCCAACCTCGGATAAGCGGAAGAGGATGGATGGATGGATGGAAGACCCATATCACTAGAATATGCTCTTATCAAAAACACCACGTCGCAGGGAGAGAATGTGTTTATTATGCTGAAAGGAGCTTATCATTCGTCACTGGAAAACATGGATGATATGCAGCTCTCCAAATTGTTTTCCAGTTATATGTGATCCTGTATTCTGATTTTATCAGCAAATATGATGCCTTACCACAATATTTTATTGGAAAAGGCAGTAACACTTGAATTTCTGCACCGAAAACACCACAAACTTACATCAATATCATATTGTTGAGACTTTAATTATAGGTGGGCATTCGCTGGTAAGTCAGTTTAGTGCAAATTGTTTAACTCATCACTAGATGGCATGCAGCACACATTTTAACAGTATGAATCTGACTAATAACAATCCATACTTACTTTTTAAAAACTGACTTTCAGAAAAGGGGTAGTATTATAGACCTAACCTGAGACCACTATATGCTGTGAAGAACACCTGATTGCTTCAGATTCTCCTGAACTTTTTTTCCCAGTGGCATCCCTTAGCTCCACCCCCAACCCTGCCAATAGTAAAAACACTTGTGCAACCTTCTGCTGGGTTGGGTCTCCCCTGATGTCCATTCACTTGTATGCTAAAGGAGATGTTGATGACTCACAAACTTCTAAAACTGCCCCAGGCAGGTATTTATTCTTGCCATTCTTGCATAAGAACATATTATTCAGTTGACATCGCCTGTTTTTTTCCTAACACTTTATATTGTCAGGATTTGTATTAGGTTTAGTTGGCATGATCTGTACATGTTTACAGGGATTTTTATAGGTACTCTGCTGCCGTCTTACATACTGTACTAAAAGATATACATGTTAGGTTAAGTGACAACTCTGAATTGGTCTAATATGAGCATATACAAGAGTGTGCTGCCAGGGTAGACCATGTTCAAACTTCAGTTTCAGAATATTAGTTGAATGTTGTTTTCCTTCAATGTATTTATGACTAATCATAAAAAATCTGGAATCAAACACTGCAACAGATCTATCCATCAATCCATATTTTAAACCTGCTTATCTAGAGTGAACAACAGGGGGCAAGGCAAGAACAATCTCTGGTCAGGGCACCAGCAAATTGCAGGGTGCTCACTCACACACATACACACACTCTAGGGCCAATTTAGCATCACATGTCGACCTAGTCTGCATGTCTTTGGACTGTGAGAGACAACTGGAACACCAGAAGGAAACCCATGTGGACTGTGAGAACATGCAGGGAGCACCCAGTACATGAATCCCCGTCTACTCACTGCAAGGCAGCAGTGCTACCACTGTGCCACCATGACACCTTGTAACAAATTAATTTAATTAATACATTAGTTACATTGTAAATAACAAGGAAGGTTGTTAGTTTATGGTCTCCCAGTCCAGGGATGTGTCCACCGATCCCAAGGCCTGTCAGGTGGGAACTGTGTTGAGGACAAGAAGAAAATGGACAGCACAGGCTGCACTTAAACAAGATGATTCCAGGTGGTGGGAAGGCTTGAGCAGTTTATAGATGATCCAATTGAATAGATCAAGAGGCAAGCATGAGGTAAGAGCTGGAGTTGAATAACTGCATGCCAGTAAGGCTGTGGATATGTGTCAGCAGGGTGTCCAAGACCAAATGGGGCAGGGTAGGGGACCACAACTTCTCCTGAGGCAGGATGTGAAACGCTGAACCCCCAGTGCCTAAAATTCCTGATAATCAGTGTATGACATCCTTCCAAGTCCAGTGGGTCTATTTTGCTAGGGAAAGACTGAATCATCATCTTGCCAAAGAGAGAGGGTCACTCGAAGACATTCTTAGCTATTTGAAAATGCTGAGAGAAGGGTGTTATCATTGACACCATAACCAAGGTGTTCAGAACAGTAGCTGACACCATATATAAAGCTATAATCCAGAGCAAGCAATCCCCACCCTGAGCAGAACAACCATGTCCTTTGTTAAAGCAGATGAGAAGCCATGTAATCTCTAACAACAGCAGTCAGGCATTCTGGAAACCACAACCAGGGACTGGCAGCTGGTGGTCAACCTGGGGAAAAAAACTCAGATTTCTATATATTATCTTTAGGCCAGACATAGTTCTGCTATCAGTGTCATCCAGGCAAATGGTCATGCTTGAACTGACAGTTACCTGGGAAGACCAGATGAAGGAGGCATATGAAAGGAAGTTAGCCAAGTATCATGGCTTGGTTGAGGAGTGCCCACAGGAAAAGGTGGTGGACGCAGAGGTAGATGCAGAGGGTTTGCTGGGCAATTCTGCTACACGGCCCTTAGTTGGCAGGACATAACAGAAGCCCTTACGAGAAGAGCCATCAAGAACATCACAAAAGAGGCTGAGAAGGTTTCACAACTGTGGCAGAATTGTACTCAGACACAAGGTGGACCCTGTTCAACCCTGTCTGGGTCACTAAGACAAGAGTGTATGGCACATATAATCTAAAATGTAAGGAGATGTGATCTGATAATGTTTATGAATTGCTAGGTAGTTTTCAAAGTAAAACCCCCAACCCTCCATGGAATTATATTTATTTTAGCTTGTGCAATAGGCAGAGTGACTCTGACCTGGGGAAAAATGGGTTAATTCAGTGAGCTGCTAGGCTTAACCTTCCATAATATGACTGACTACAAACACACAAACAGTATAGTCTTAGTGTATAAAATCTGTTCCTCCACATTGAGAAGAAATAAACAAGTAAGACAAAACTAAGTAGTCTCATTGCCTGAGGAAATTGAACTTTTTGCTCCTATTCTTTTTCCAGTACGTGAGGCAAGATTAAGATTTGGTAGATAGAAAAAATGTATGACTAATGTTTTTCAAACAGATTCCTTAAACAACTGCACTCCAAGCTCAAATTACATAATGGCTGGATATCTCAGTGTGTCTAAAGGCAGTAAATGTGCTGCAGCAAAGAATCCACTGAATATATAATAAGATAAGTGAATATTGGAATGTGGACTTGGAAGGTCATGTATAAGACAAACCTTAAGTACTACTGCTAAAGGAGAAACACTAGCACTCCCAGTACACGAGGAAGGAAATGCAAGTTGACAGTTAATTGCAAGTCAATGGGAAGGAAATCTTACTCATGTGGCTTTGGGCTGTCAAAATATAATGCAAGTGAGTGTGGCCAGTTCAACAAGTATCCCAAGGCTAATCTGAACTACTGGTACCTAGAAAAGGCTCATTTTCACTGATTGTCTCTCTGTGAATGCAATATACTATACAGTTGATATCAAAAGTATACATGCCTATATTGAAGTTTTGACTATTGTTGATCTAAAGACTGTAATCAAGATAAGTTTGGTTTCATCAAAAAAGAAAAGGCAATTGGAATGTTTTATGAAGGATCAGGAGATGGAAAGGACAAAACAAACGTCAAAAGGTGTTTTGTACGGGTCAAAGAACGGGGAGATCAAAGCAAACCCAAAACTACTGAGTTTTAATATATAATAATAATAATACTTTTATGTATATAGCACCTTATTACACATTTACATGCAAGTCAAGCTGCTTTTCACAGATTAATCAACAAAAACAATAAAGATATGCCATGTAAAACAAAAGTAAAATCAAATACTATGCTGAAGTCTTAACAATAAAATACTTAAGCACACATGCTTAGCACCGCAATATTTTGCAATGATGTTCTGGTGCTCAGTGGCCCACTAAGAAAAGCTGCCAGTATTTGAAACTTTCATTCTGGGGTACAGTGATAGTCAATCGTAGAATATCAAATGGATCCGCCATAACGTGTCGGTACTGCACAACGTTGAGTACTAGCCCACTTCAAGCAATTCTATACAACTGTCCATAACATAAGTCTTAGGTTCAAAACACCTTTCATTTTACAGTAAAAAAACAGATTTTTTATTATTACAATTGCCACAATTTAAATTCTCTTCCACTTCCCCCAGATGAGTTTTTTCTTCCTCCTCCTCTGACAGCCTGAGGAGGGCAGAGTGGCTGCTTTTATAACTGACCCAGGAGTATTTCTGGTGCCAGAGCATTTCTCCCAGGAAGTCAGGCAAAGCTATCACAAAACAAGTGGGTCCTCTCCCGACAGAACCCCCAGGCAGCCCCCCAAACTATAATTCTCTGGAGAATGTCTCTTCATGTTCATCCATCCCACCTCCTAATTGAAGCGGAGAACAGCAACCATCCTGGTTGGGACACCCATCCATCTCTCTTGTTCTGAAACCTTTACTATCTCTTTCAGGTCAATCAAGGGAGCAGTATGCAACCTGGACAGAATGCCTATCCATTCTTTATATTGACTGACAACATGAGTCTCCTGGCTGTGGTAAAGAACATCAAGCAGCTTCATCAGGATGCTCCCTTATTCCTTTTTCCTTTATCCTGACCTCCTGGCCAGGTACAGGAATATCATCCATCCAAGCTGGGATGCCAACCCATTTGAGACAGCAATGACACCTCAAGTCTTCATCCAAAATGGCTGGTTGACCCACAACCAAAATGGCCAATGAATGAAAAGTACCTCTGAACTTTTGTAACGCCTTGAAAACAAAATGATTATCACGGTACAAATACAAAAATGAAATCTTCTGTTTAAAATCCCAGAGAGCTTTTCCACTTTATTAATAGATTCCACACATATATTTTGGAATTGAAAGTTAAACATAACATTCAGGCTCATCAGACCACAAACATTTAAAAGCTTAGTTTGAAAGAATAATTGTGTCTTATTCTAAAATGTTTATGGGTTCAGATGTCATGTTTTGTGAAAAAATGCTTTGGTCTTACCATTCTACCCCACAACAAAAATTGTGAAAAATATGCTAAATCACTGCAGCATGCAAGGAATGGCCACTTTAAATAAGTACATTTCTGCAGGTTTTTAGGGTTGTATTTGGCACCTTGGAAGCCTTCCTTGATAAAGAAACATCTTGATGTCCTTCCTGGTTAAAGAAACACCTTGATGTTTGCAGTTTTCTGGAGATTTTTTCCACTTGTTAATGGTGGTCATCACACTGTCCGATAAGTATAATGCCTTAAACAAACATTTATATGAATCTCCTATTTTGTACCTTTTAACAATAAGATCCAAACAATTCACAGGGTATGCACATTGACAAACACACTAACACTAGGTCCATTTTGATTTACCAATTAACCTATACGTAGGTCTTATTAATATTTGAGAAAACTGAAATACACAGAGATGGGGGTCAGGCCAGGATGCAAACCTAGATATCTGGAGCTGTGAGACAGCAGTAATAACTACTGGCCTCCATGCTGGACTACAGGTAACTCCTACCCCAGAATTTTAATTTACATGTGTATTCTGAGTAACATACTGTATCAAATAAAAAATAGTTGTCACAGAAAATACAATTGAACAAATCACCCAAAAGAATATAATGGTTTAAGATGGCATCCTTCATGGTGAAGTGCCATTTTCACCTTTGTTCTTTTTGTTACCTAATGCTTATTATTCTGTATGTGTGCTTAGTCATGACAGACTGAATATACTGCTCCATGAGAGAGGGCACCGATTCTTTTATTACAACCAGAGTTCCCATTTTATCTGATATTTTCTTTTTATAGAGTGGAACATGAGGGTTGACCTCAACAAACAGCTGAGGTTCCCCACGGAGATAACAACTACATCTCTCCACCCTGACATTGTGGTGTGGTCCACCAAAGTAAGATCGGTTCACCTCATTGAGCTGACCGTTCCATCTGAAGGGGAGATAGAGGCCGCCTTCGAGCGTAAGAAGGCCAAGTACTCCGAGCTGGCTGAGGAGTGCAGGGAGGCTGGCTGGAAGACCACCATCTACCCAGTGGAGGTGGGATGCTGAGGGTATGTGGGGCTGTCAGCTACATGCCTCCTGAGGGACGCAGGGGTGACTGGAAGGAATCTAAGAAAGGCCATTAAAGATCTGGCAGAAGAGGCAGAGAAAGGCAGCTTTTGGCTCTGGTTGAGGAGAAAGGACAGGAGCTGGGGAAAGAACAAATAACACCAATAACAGCTGCAGGGGGTGACAGGGAGACGTCCCTGTCACTGCTCTGCCACCAGGAGACGTTCTAGCGATTAAAGGAGCGAAACGTTGGTGAATGGTGGTTCCTAGCTGAAGACCCTGCAGCTGACCCATGGGCACCGGAGGAGGTGCAACAGGCAGCAATGCCAAGCAGGTTATACCACCTACCTGTACATTGATTTATGAGCAAGATATCATTTATAATTGTGCAGCGGTCTTCAGTTTCAGAAATGGCAACAAGGCTAGAAGGTCTACATCCCTACAAGATACTGGACAAAATTATCTCTCTTCAAGCCTTGTTCTGTTTACCGTCCATCCCTTGTCAAGCCTTTGTGGCTATTTATATTGCTCTACAGCTACTATTAAAAATTACAGAGTCAGAAAAGTCATACCATAATTTATTCTTCCTTGTGTCATTCTAGCTAAATATATCCAAAAATTTCAGTAGAAGCGAAGAACATATGTACGCCTGGAAGTAAAGCATATAGACTACATGTAAGCAAGTATAGAAGGTATGTTGTGCATGACATAACGTGTAGTACTATGCATATACAGAAACAAAGAATATGTATATGTGAGGTAGAGCACATAAATTATTCACATTCACTAATCTAATTTAGTCCTAATATTTATAGGTTGTGAAATGATCAGACTCAACACACATAAAAAAAGGTTTGGGGCAGCCACCTGTATAATTTCCCTGGCTGCAATGGGTTTTGAAAATCAAGACAGATGTGTCCATGATGGTTCTTGGAAAAAGAGCGGCCTTAAATGCTAAAGGAGGAAGTGACGTATATCCGGGCGCCGGAACCGGAAGTGTTGTCTTCAGGGTTGAATCAGACTGGTGGTCCCATTTTTGGTCTGCAGAGACAACAGAAGAAGGTTTAGCGCATCCTGCCAGCCCCTGGCCTGGCATGGAATTACCTTACTTTGGTCCATACAGCTCCCTCCTATTCACACATGTGTGACAAGGTGTAATGAGTTTTATTTCTGCTTTTTCATGGCTCCCATTTTTTCAAGAATACAACAAACATGGAATATGCCCACTGCTCAGAAGGCATAAAAGAGCTCATAACCACATTACTGGGAAAACTGGAAATCAAAACAAACAATATTTAATGCCATGTAACCTGCTCCTGACAAGTTTGGTTCTTTTATTTGCCTGGAATCCAAGTCTCCCACAAACGTCTTCACCCTCTAGTCTAAGCTTAAATGCTTTGCAATGCAGATTGCCTTCTGTATAGGGGATGCTAAGTTTGGTCAAGATGAACAGGAATGCAGTGCATACTGGGAGAGAAGGAATGCTAATGTTTTGCATAGTTAGGCTGCTTCTGTGTTTTGTGTCCCTAACCTTGAGCTGTGTGTCAGATTTGTGGACTGAGCGATAACTATATCCTGTAAAATAGTTCATTTTTGTACACGTGTTTGATAGATTTTTAGAAACAGAAAAATTCCAGCGCGTCCTACTATCAGTGATGAGAACCTTCTGCTCAATGACCCACTGTGTCTTGGTTATGTGCACATTGGACAAGAAGGGATGGGGAGCTGCTGTCTTTTAAAAAATGACACTTTCAGTTAGCCTTGTCTCTCTTCCATAGAAAGAAATCTCTCTCTTTCTTTGTTTTGATCGAGGACACATAATCTGCGACTAAGACAAGTAGTCACTTTGGAATGTTTACCACCACCTTGCTCTTGCTAATGGAAATTAAAATTTAACACCTCCAGCTTGTATAACCCTATGGATCACTTTGTACTTGCTTTTATTGGCCTTGAAAAGCTTAATGCCAGTGTCACTGCCTAATTTACTAGCGGGCCGAGGGTGAAATTATTAATTTCATGTCTAACTGCAGTCCCATAAAGGCACAAGGTAATATACTTGTGAAGCCCTCTATTAGTGGTAAAGTGGGTTGAAATGAAGGTTTGAAAGGAAAGACAGTCCCAGAACAGCAAGCAGCCTGCCATAGAGTTTCCTAGGGTGAAATAAGTGTAGCACAGCATGGACAGTTAGACAAATGCAGTTACAAAGTTGATTTCTTTCTATTCCTCATCTAGAAAAGAACCTAAGAGTTTAGTTGGAATCTTTAGTATAACAGGTTATCTGATAACGTGATTTCTTTTGTAGCAGAACTGTTTCAGAATCACAGATCACACCCTGTTGCATCCACAGCCACAAGATGCCAAATGTAAAAAAAATAAGGACAATCTTCAATGTCTTACAGGCATCTATCAACAAGATTCTGGGTATTCACATTGGATGATCAGAATGCCGACTCCTGAAATGAAGCTTTTCATACTGTATATTGTGTTTTCTGTCCAGTCATACACCTATAAATGGTTAAGAGGTGAAATACAAACATGGCTCACTGGGATCAAAGCCAGCATCTTCACTGCTGCACTAAAAGACACGCCCATCAGCCAGATTCAGATATAGCCATTTAGCCTTTGATGCAACCTACCTAAGAAACAGAGTGAATTATTGTGCAATTAAATCATGCCACAGGCTAAGTGGCCAAAGCTGCCACTGGCAGACCTTTTTTGGGTAAGTATTATTAGTTAATTCCGTTTTAAAAATTTTACTTAATATAAATTGTGTTTTTTCTCTGACATTTTGGACCTTTGAGGAATGGAGAATTTAATTTTTATATTGGTTTTCGAATTTAACAATTATTAAACTGGCTCTTTAAACCTCTGACAGACTTTTATACCCATACTTTACACTGACCAATACTACACACGGATTAGTGTCTAATTATGCACATTAAGAGAGCTATTTGCAAGTTCTACTGGCCAATGTTCTGTATGGGTTAGGCACTCAAAAACCTCAATATAGCTCATTCTATCATTAAGGTCCCTGTCTGTAAGATCTGCCTGCTTGGCTTCAGTTAGCAAATGTATGCATGTATGGTAAACATAACTATATCAGGGTCACAAATAACAGTATTTCATAGTTACTTTTTCAATTCTGGTTACAATTACCTTGACCTAGAGTCCAAACAACAATTCAACAAACCAGAGAATGGCGATTCTCTAACATCAAAGACATCTAAGGTTCAATCCAGTGTAGTAAGATAGCAAGATTATGTGTTCAATTTGTATAACCAGTTAATGTTACACTGATTTGCACTGGCCTTTGCAGCAGTCAGTAAGCAATAAAAGTCAAGGAAACTGTCTGCTGTTGATATTTTGCTCCTTCTAACACTTCATGGCTTGCAGAGGTATACTATGGTGACTCCCACCTGATCCTTAATCAGAAAGTCTTACTGTGAACTTCATTGTGTAGGGCACAGCCTGATGGAAGTATTTCCGGGTCACCTGGAAGTTCCAAAAAGCAGGGATTGGGAATTCATTCAGGTCTACATGGAACCCAACAGGGTTGCCCCACATGACTACAGGTCCCAGCATGCTCTGTGGATGTCCGTGTGGGAATCCTAATCTAAAGAGGCTACCACCTAGTGTATTGGGGGTGAATATATTTATCAGTGCTCATCTCCCCCAGACCTTCCATTGTTCAATCCAGGTTGGGATGCCAGTCCATGTGTATTGTCCATTACAGGGCACACTAATGACACAGGATGCTCATCACAACATCCAGGGGCCACCTACAGAAGTGCATTTTCCATTATAACACATAACTTTTTTCTCCTGAATTCAAACAGCATTACAACATGTAATGTTTGCAATTAAATAGGATGTAAGATAGAATCAAAGAAAAATAAAGAGGGTTTCAGCAGTATACTGTAGATAGATAGCTGTAGAAAATTGCTGAATCGCTTGCTAATGAGCTGACACTTGACAGTTTTCTTTGCCTGGTGAATTATAAACAGTTCTGTGTGTAGTGTGTTAGTTCTGCATGGCAGTTAATTAAATTGTAACTTTTACTTGAAATCTTTCTTTCTTTTGTCCCTAAGGTGCTGTGTAGGACATTTTTGCAACAATTCCATCCTATTTCAAAGTGTTTTTGCTCACTTTTTCACTTTGTGTGTGAGTAAAGGTGAGTGTTTAATGACTGCAGAAAAAGTAAATGTCTTCACATTTTGCAGCATATTGGGATCATGGAGCAGAGACAGGGGTTCAAGCATTGAGTGTACAGTACTGTATTGTTATGTTTGACTCTCACATGCCAGTGTCATGTGCTCATGGACCAGTGCCCCCTCCCCCCGATGTCCAGCCCCCTCATTGACCAATGGCTCTCCATTAAACACCAATCACCCACATTTCCTACAGAATTCAAAGCTTTCTGTTGTAAATGTACTAGGTTATACATTTTTTTTTATTTCAGGCTTTTTTTTTTCCTCCTGTTTTTCTAGTACTGTATGTTGAAATACAAATTTAGTCACACCAATTAAATGCTTCCAGGGCATGATGTCCTTACTGTCACAACCTGACCTAAGTGTCTCTGGAGCACATAGAGAACAAAACATTTTAAATATGCAATTCATTATAGCAACATTGATACAGGTAATCCTGTTTATGTATTTCCAATGATGTAAAGAAATCTCACATTTTAATAACTTAATGCAGTCTGTTTTAATGGAGTTTGCTTATAAATCCCTAGTGTATGTTTGTGGAGAGCACGGGGTTGAGGGTTGGTAATCTGTTAAAACCCGCATGAACTGGGAAAAAAATGCAAATGTAATTAAAAAATGATGTAACTAGAATTTGAACCTAGGAGTCTGGAAGTTAGAGGCAACAGCACTAGCCACCATCAGAAATGTTACCGTCAACGAGCGAATGTCTGTGTGTGATCTTTTAATTCCTTGTTTACACATGTGACAATAAATTTCAACTTGAAACCTGGTGATGTACTCAATGTGCATTTTAATGCTCATATAAAATATCATGTATTATATTTGTTCTTGTTAACAATGACATTCTTGACTAAAAATGTTATCAGTTCCTTTAAATAATAACACCGTACCTTAATGTAGAAAGTGCAGTTTTTAGTAACTTTCTAGTCACGGACGCTTTTAGCTTGAACGCCATGGTTTTCTACCGACTACGAACACTTGCCAGGACAAAAGTAACAAAAGTTGTAACGATAAAATGAACTTTTCCTAACAAATAATCTGAGCTCGTTGACACACACTACACACATCATGAAATCAGCTACAGATCTGATGAATGGGTTGATTAAACGCAGGCGCAGAAACTAAGAAGCGGTCCGTCCAATCAAATAAACGTTACTTTACCGCAATTAGTGAAGTAGAAGAAAAACGTAAATTTTATGTAGTAAGAAACGAGTTATAAATTATGTGATTTGTTATACTATCGCTATTTTAAAATTCATCATTTTCAATAATTCCCATTTTTAATCTAAGTTCCCAGAATATATAGTTTAGTAGACGTACTAAAAGAAATAACATATATTGTGAGCATTACGGTAAGCAAAGGCGGGTTACTGCGCAAGTTCACGGCATAGCTCCACCTTCTCGAAATCTGTAGTTTTGCCCCTCCTTGCTTTCCGAGTTTCTTTCTTTTTTTTGCTGTGATATTGGCGGAAGCGTGTGCACCCTCCTCCTGTCATTGACCATTTACTCCCTAACTAAAGAAACGTCTAACGTCGAAATACTTGCTGTGTATTAAGAGAGGTCAGAAATTACGATAATGGCTAAATGCACCCCAAACACTGGAAATAAGCAACTGGATGAAGCCATTACTAAGTGGCTTCAGTACGATAAAGTAAGTGGCGGCGCTTTTACTCGATTATTGACAAGCTCTGTCAGTTTAGATTTGTTGCAGTTTTTGATTTCAGATTTCATTTATGATGAGTCACAAAATCATACATCAAAGGAAAACAACATTCAATTAATATTCTAAAAGTGCATTTTGTATTACAGAGCTAGCTGACTAGTGCCGACTTGTGTGATGCGCTCACTTGAGGGATGGGCTGGTGGTTGACATAATATCATTGGAAATGCTTTCTCATTAAGTGAATTCGTGTATACGCAGACTAGTATGATTTAGAAACGGCTGCCCTGACCCCGAGCTTGATTTAGGCTGGGTGCAGAATGCTATGTCATGTCAGTATTTAAACGATCTCCAGTATGTACCTTTTGTTGCTGTATGTAGGGTCACTGACACGGTTGGATCAAGTGTGATTTGTTTTACTTAAGCACGCCAGGGCAAAGTCTGTATATGTGAGTCTGCAAAATGAGTATATGCGAGCCGTTTTTATGCAAATAATCGATCGGACATGGCAAGCATCAGGTAGATTTAACAGCAAAAAAGCTTAAAGTCAGTGAGTTGATAAGCATAAAACGGACAAAATACTTTCTTGCCATTCGTGGCACAGAACATTTTTAAAATGAACGGTCTGGATGCTGATCGTTTTATTTGCTGTAACACATAATGCCCAATGAAATAATTTGTAGCTGTTCAGAATACTTTCCATAAACGTTTGGTGCATGATGTTTAATGTGTAAGATCCTATGTAACCTGACAAACATTCCTTGTGACAGCAGTCATGGGATACTAATTATGCTGTTACATATGATGTATTTTAAAAATCTTATTTTGTACATCTATAATTTTGTTCATGAAATAATCAGTAGAATAGGTGAGGCATAAGGTTACAATTAAAGCCAGAAATAAAGCACTTGCTGCATAACATAATACAAGAAAAGTGACAAGTTTCATGCTTTGAGCACCCTGGCTATGTTTCACATTTTTGTAACTAGTCATTGGACTTGCACAAGTTTTGTTGCCATAAAAGAAGGAAAGGTTTCGTGCACTCTTGAAGATTAACAGGAAATGATTTTTGCAATTGTATTTTATTACATGAATGCGAAAGTCATGCCACGTATAAAGTAGGACAGGAGGGCAGACATTTCTAACCTTTTAAGTTTATCATCTTTTAGAAAAATGACATAATGCTATACGTGTTTGTAAAACTATAGAAAGAAATGAGGATAGCACCCAAAAGCACATTGAAGATAGGGCTCACTAAATGTGATTTAAGGTGGTGTTTGTTATCTGATGTTTGTTTTTGGCTAGGTCATATGAATCATACCATGCAGCAGTCTAATGGAACCTTGAGACATTGATCAAGGATGTACATTTACTGGAATGTAAATTTAAGACCTTCAAGGATACTAATTAATTTCTCTTAATGGACCAATAGTGTGGTTTGGCTACTGGAATAAACCACAGTAACGTGGAAAGACACACACAATGTATGACTTGAACACAAGAACCTAGGGCTGTCTGGTATCAGCACTAGCCACAGTCACCAATTAATTAGAGAGGCATTACCTGTAGTCTATGAATCTCCATCCATCCATTTTCTAACCCGCTGAATCCGAACACAGGGTCACGAGGGTCTGCTGGAGCCAATCCCAGCCAACCCACCGCAGGACACACACAAACACACACTAGGGCCAATTTAGAATCGCCAATCCACCTAATAACCTGCATGTCTTTGGACTGTGGGAGGAAACCGGAGCACCCAGAGGAATCCCATGCAGACACGGGGAGAACATGCAAACTCCACGCAGGGAAGTGAACCTGGGTCTCCTAACTGCGAGGCAGCAGCGCTACCACTGCGCCACCGTGCCGCCCCTCTATGCAGGGTGGGATGGTGGATCTGGACAGGGATAGATTGAAGATCTTTGTGTGGATCACAGAGAGCCGGTCAGCACATTGCTTTATGACCTTTCCTGTCATACCATCAGGACTGGCGGCCTTCCTGGGCGTCATCTCTGCAAGCAATGATTCAGCTCCTCTGATTAAAGAAAAAATATTAATAGAGACCATTATTAATAGTAAACAGTCATATGATTTTTAAATATACCTGTTATGGATATCCTTAAATCTGACTTAGTTGTTTAGACGCTGCCATTGTGAACACTAGAGGGCGTCCCAGACACAAGTGCCAATACACAGTCAAAAGCTTTAATAAGTGTTGTTTTCTTTGCCCAAACTACCATATACAGGTCATGATCCTTCAAACACAGCCTTTCTCCCCACAATAAATCCTTCTTCTTTCCTCCAGGCAAGCTTTGTCCACCTCCTCCCAACTCAGCTCACCTGTATCAGGCCAGGCAGCTTCTTTTATGGTAGATCCAGGAGTACTTCCATTGTCAAATGACTACAGTCTGGATCACTTCTGGGTCAGGCGGAACCTCTTATCTACTTTTTTTACAGCCCCCTCTGGTGCAAACCCACACACTTTGACAGGGATGCTCACCCAGAGTACATTTCTCCAGGTGCCCTGTGGGAGTGTGAATCAGAGCGCCACCTGAGGGAGGCTGCCACCTAGTGGCAGGGATAATAGCGCCCAGAGACAATCCTTCCTTGTCTCTCCATTTCCTCCCGACCAATAAAGGTATTGCAGTTAAACCCGGCCGGCCGCCTGTTCATCCAGCTGTGCCAGAACATCAATCTTGGCATTTACACGATCAATGCTCTATTAGATATACTTCTATATTATGTAAATTAGACTCTGTTGTAAATGTGTTTATTTGTATTTCAAAATAACTATTAAAAACACTACTTTTCAGAGACAAAGAAAATGCTGCATGGCGTTCCTCAGTTTGTTCTAGTATTGGGCTTAAAACAAATACACAATAAGCATTTGTAAGAATGCAGAATTCAATGAAACCACAACTTCTTTGCTAGCCATGGAAATGAAATTGCACTCAAAATCCTCTTTGTACTGTTACTAGAAGTTGTAATAGTTTTGGTATTGTCACATTTTCAGGGTACAATTTAAGTCTTACTTGCATATCTAAAGAACATGCAACTTATCACCACTGTCTGCTGCTACGATTGATAGATTGATACACCTTAGTGTCTACTTCATTTAAGTCTAATTACAATGAATGTACCAGCAATCATGTGGTCTAGCAGTCACTTAAAATTTGTTCTGCCTGTAAAACTGTACTGTCTCCAATGGAGAGACATTATTTTTGAAAGAGAAGGACCAAAGAATGAGATGTGATATAAGAAATGCCCACAGACCAAAACCAAAGATCTAACTGCAATACCAACAAGCCACAAAAACTAAATCTGAAAATTGTGCTTAAAAAAAGTTCCTAAACAGACTTGCATCTGAGAGAAAGAGAAGAAAGAATCACACTAGTCTTTTAGAAAGTTATCTGTAAACTTAGATAAAAAATGAATGCCCATGTCTATTTTAAAACCTGCCAGTAACTGATGAGGTTGCAACCTCTGAGACCTGAAACCATGGCTTGACGGTGACTTCATAAAATTCTAAACAAAATGGCATAGAATGGCACTAAATGTTTTCAACAATGTTACATGCAATTTTAGCGCAAAAAACAACCAAATATTTGGAAAGATTAAAGAGGAGAAAATTTCTAAGAGAAGGGTATGAAAAATTAAGAACAAAAAACACCAGTTCTGCTGCTAACTTGATCCGATTTAAACCTCTATGTACACCATAAAAGTATTTGTGTTAATAGAAATGTTTAGAAGTAAATGAAAGAGAAGAGGCATGGACAAAGTAGTACAAACATGTTCTTGTCCGCAAAACTTATGGATAATGTTCTCAGAAAAGGAATATTTAGTGATGAAGAGAGATTTGTTCTGGCAGAATGAAAGCACTAACTAGCCGCATATTTAAATACCACGATTAATATCAGTAAGGAATGACTTCTAATTACAAAACCATGATTGAGGACCCCAATGTAAAATATCACAGCAAATTTGATTCGGTAGCATGATGAACATTTTTTTCAATTTGCAAATCAGACTGATCAATCTAGATAATTGTCAGTATACTGTATTATTTTGGAGTTTATTCACTTGTTTAATTTCATTGTTAATGTTTGTTTTTTGCTTTCCTAGAATCCTCAGACATTGGAAATAGTTAAGAAACTCGTCACTGATAACAACATTGAGGAATTAAATGCCTGCTTTGGTTCACGGATGGAGTTTGGAACTGCCGGTCTTCGTTCTGCAATGGGAGCTGGAACCTCCCGTATGAATGATCTGACTGTCATCCAGACAACTCAGGTACGGAGCCAGAACTGGTTTTGTGGTGCACAGTTTATTGTAATGGTTAATAAGTGCCTGCCCATCCACATGAGAATCTAAATGTTTGGAATGACTGCTAATTGTAATTTTAAGTATACAAGGTGTTGTGTCTCCAAAACCTCTCATCATTATACATATGTTTATGCATTTGGTTGTTTCCTTATTGCAAACTATGAGTTGAATAAAAATGGTTCCAGAAATGCAAAATACCATTTTACCCCTCAGCAGTTTTTCTCCTAGTTTCTTTCAGGACCTGCTGGTTATTTATATTTTCCATTATTTGTGTTACATTTTTGTTGACAATATTCTTGTTAGTATCACACTGGATTTCAATAACACTTTTCCATTCAGTGTGCATGCATCAATTGATGATAAGGCAGGTGCCATTTTATTAAGAGTGAGGGGTTGTGAATATGATTTATCTGAATTTTAAATGAAAATAAAGTCTCAAAAATAATTGAAAGCTTTAGTTTAGTCTAATTATTTGGCTTCAGTTTATGATTTAATAACAACAACATCTGCCATTTGGACAAAAATCTGGCAATAAGTATTTTTTTATAAAATGATGTACTATGTAGTCATGGTTTCTCTCAAATGTCCTGTTTTCAGTTGTTAGCACTTTCATGTTTCCTTCCATTATTCCTTACTTCCAATTCCTAAAGCCACCGTTCACTGTGTCATTGGGTATTTCTTGCCATTCCTGTAGTATATTGACATCAAGGATGCCTACATTATCTATCTCATTGTCTGCTAATGCATATCTTATTCTGTATTGTCTTGTACCTGAAATGCATTTTTAATACAGTGCCTGACCTAGCCAAACCAAAGATTTCTCCATTCCTTGAGAGACCCTCTTTTGTTTAAGTTGGTTTATTCAACAGAACTGCTGTGTGCTGCATTATCTGTTGTGAAAGATCAGACTCGACTCACCTAAAATGGTTTGGGGAAGCCACCCATATATTATCACTGGCTGCAATGGGTTGATTTGATTGACAGAAGTGTCTTGGTTGGAGTCCAGACATGAACTGATTGAAGTTTAGGAAGGTGGCAGTTTTAAGTGGGAAGACCAGAAGTGATGTGGGGTAACTGGAAGTGACCTTCTTCTGACGTCACCATAGGGCCCAGAACTGGAAGTGACATCTTCTCAGGCGCCAGAATCAGAAGTGACATTTTCAAAGATGGGTTAGACAGATAGTTCAGTGGCCTGGTGTGGAATTACCTTCATTTGGTCCATACAAACTTCTCCTCGCACATGCGTGACACTGTTAATTTAAAATAAGCTCATATTCCACAATTAAGCAAAAACAGATAGTATTTGGACCAGTAAATTTCTTTCTCCCTTATAAAATTTAATTTGGTAATGAACTTATAAGCAGTCGCAAATGGAGATGACACAGTTGGTTTGATTACTATGATTACTAATATTTTCTATTGTCATGCATATTTTGCCTGTAAGGATCAAAAAACTGCAGAAGGGGAAAGATGCAAAGTAAATGATTAATGGAGGGAACAGATATAAAAAAGAGAAAATGCTCATCAGTGCTGGCAGTTGGCTTATCAGTACAAGCTTTTGAGGGACATACTGTCATTAAGCGAGACTTCAAAAAACTGTGGAAAAGGAAGTAGTAAGCAGTTTGTGTGTTTTTGAGCAGTGATAAAAATAAAAACACTATCGAATACATACATTGTTTGGCCACCTGAGTCAGATTGAACTCTTGGGTAGACATTGTGGGGAACTTCTTATCTATGAAAGCAGTGTCCTTTTAAAATTCCATTTTAATAAATTATTATTGTTTTTATTACACCATGAGATTTTCTCTTTACATTTTGTAAAGGCTATGGTCCCACTTTCATTAAAATATCTATCTATCTTATCTATCTTTGCATATAATGAAAACTTAGTGAACGCTAGTTTATCAAAAATTCTGGAAGTATATTAAAGAAATCTTAGTTTTGCACTGTACATTTACTTTGATATAGGGTGACTTTTCCATGCAGCTGTTCATGTAGCATTATGAGTGCTATTTAGCAATTAAAGACCCTAATAATGGTGGTACTGCAAACATCTGTCACGATCTGTTACTTACAGAAGTGGACAAAACTTTGGTTGCACCATTTGTAGCCTACCTTAATACCAATTTTATACAAAAGCTACAAAAGAGGATTGCTGGTAATCATTAACTACAGTAATGTGAAATATTTAAGTTTTCTGTCAGGATTCTGAAGTGTTTTCCTCCTTTTCAATAAACATATTAACACGGTAGCCTTCCAGAAGCTATTTTACATATTTTTCTGTTTGTGTGTGTTGACTACACTGCTATACGCTATTTTTGATTGCAATTTATATTAATCTGTGTAAATTGTCTGTTATGCTCTTTGTTTTTAGTTACACTACATTTGAACACAAAATGGTGGCATATTAACCCATGATCAGATTATTACTTGTGAAGATTGTTTTCATAATTTCCCCTTCAGCACTTTTTGAAAGAGAGAACCTCCAGCCATAAGTCAGCCTAGATGTTTGTCTGACTGTGTCCTGAACATGCATTAACTATATAACCAATTATGATAATCCTGTTCCCCACCCTGGACCCTCACCTTGCATTAGTGGTGGTGGGGTTCTTCTGCTTTAAGAATGCACAGATTTGGGTCATCTGGAGCTTTTTTGCTACTGGGTGGTTCTACCTTGCCAAGCAGGCTTGGGCTAAAAGGTCAGACAAAGAATGGTTCACAAAGAATGGTGTACCCATTCTGATGATGTGGGGATACACATCAGCTCCCAGCAGAGGACTGTGGAATTTCTAGCTTTGTCCATAAGACAAGAAGGTTGTGTCAATGTGGCTACGAGTTGCAGTGAGGAAAACTCCTAACTGCTATTTGTGCTAATGCATCAAGTAGCTGTTTGGTATATTCAGCCATCATAGGGAAGGTAGGTAAGATGCTTGAAAGGGTGCCACCCACTGACTCGATCTTCGTGAATGACTTTAATGCTCATGTTTGAAATGATAGAGATACTTGGAGGGGCGTAATTGGAAGGAATGGTCTGCTGTATCTTTACCAGAAGGGAGAGCTGTTATTGGATTTCTGTGCTAGTCATGGATTACCCAAAGCAAACACCATATTCAAATACAAAGAGGCTCACAAGCCTACCTGTTCCCTGAACATCTTGGACCAAAGGTTGACGATAGACTTTGTATTTGTGTCTTCAGGGGCTGCAAGGGTGCTAAAATGTTGACTTTGTTATCAATACTAGTTTTTGGTCCTCAGTATCAGTACCAGAATGGTTCTGAAGCAAATAATTCTGAATAACTACAAACTCACCTGTCTCACTGAGCTCACTGATACATCAGTTAAACAAGTACATGAAATTATCTGTATTTGTTGGAAAGAAGTAAAGCATATATAATGTTTCTCAAATGGTATATTGTTGGGGAAATATTTTAGATATTTTCCTGAATTTGTAATTAGTGGCAGTGGTAATGAGTCCTGGAAATACTTTTGCAAAATGTTTAAACTTTTAGCAATTTTTTTCTTGGATAGAACTTTTGAGTTACTTTTTTTAGCAACATTTTGAGATTTTTACTTCTGGTCAAGTGTTTAAAAAAGAGAAAGATATGAATGTACACCCATATATGCACATGTGGAACAGATTCCAAAACAAAAAAGAATTAAGAAGGCTTTTTTATTTAATTTAATTATTTCTTCTGCACAGAACAAGTAAACAATCATTGTTTCCTAGCTGAACAAAAAAAAATCCATTATGTTTCCCCATTGTTATCTCTTGACTCAGAATATACTATACTGTCTACTTTTCAGTTAGTATTTTTTTTAACCGCATATTCACAATATATGTAACATATTCTTTGTTTGTTTCTGTAGGGATTCTGCAGATATCTTGAACAACATTTCATCAATCTCAAAGAAAGAGGAGTAGTGATTGGATTTGATGCAAGAGCTCATCCTGCCAGTGGTGGGAACAGTAAGAGGTACAGCATCCAACTGGCACTTTTTGTTTTTGTTTGGTAAACTCCTTGGTTGTGATTATTATTGCTGCCTGAAGGAGAATTGGCCAAAATATATTTTGAAGAGAGGATAACAGTGACCTTGTAGAAACCAGAGAGAAAAAATTTGCAAAGCCCAAACGAGAATACATTTTTACCATTGAATTGATCTCGGTTGATAACTATGAAAAACACTAAGTAGGACAATAATTGTAAATTAAGGCATGGAGTGTGCAAGGTCTTTAATTTTGTTAGGTCAAGTCAGAATATTTACGGTTTAACTTAAAATCCAGGTGAGGAGAAATAATATCATCAAATTAAGAAGTAGAGAGCCTAACAAGCTAGTCATTAATATGAAAAAGGTATATTTTAAAAAAGTAAGTTTTATTTTAGAGGCTGAAACATTCAATTTTGCAATAATAAAAACAAATGATGAATTTTAAAATTGTTATAATACAATTGAATTTAACTTCTTGCAATAATTTTCATTATACTAGAAAATGATACTATGAGGCTTTTATCTTAATTTATTTCACATTATTCTTGAATTTAATGGTGAAATGTCCATTCTGTTGCTTAATGAGTATTTTCTTTTCACATGACATTGTACGGTGTCTACTTATATTAGTCAAAAAATGTTAATCAAATAATCACAGGCAATTAGGAAACTGCCCAAAAATGCTGCAAAAATTATGGAATGCTACCATTTCAAAGAGCAGAATATTGTCCTCATTTTGTGATATAACATAGTATTCTCAAAGCCACTTAATCCAATTTTGGATTGCAAGAGACTAGGGCCTACGCTGGCAGCACTGTGTGCAAAGCAGGAAACCGCATAGGATATAGTGCCAGTCTACCACAGAGCTCAATTGTGCACAAGGCTACCCTCACACATAACCAACTTGGAAACACTAGTTTTCCTTGAACTGATTGGTTCTGGGATTCAAAGCCCGGATATTGGATCCATGAAGCAGCATTTCTGGCTTGTCACTGTTTTAACAATGCACAGTCTTCAATACTGTCCCATTTACTGTTATTGGAATATAGTGTATATTGGTATGGGTATCATATCTTCAATGTGTTAGTTTTAATGAAAGGACTGATGGGAAATGTAGGCACATTTTTTTATTTTGTTTTTACATCATGAGTTTGTGAATTTCTGCAAACCATTTTAATTACCCAATTATTAAATATTAATGTATGTGTTCTACCATGCCATGAAAATGAAAAGGCACTGGTATTCTTCCTTCAGGAAAAACAGTGGCAAATATTGGAGAGTAATGCATATTTTATTTTCTTGATACAGACATACCTACTAAAAGCAGAATTAATGTTTTGTGAAATCAGGAGCCCAATTCATAATTAACATATTCAGAAGGTTTTTAAGGCTTTTGTTTTATGTTTGGAATTCTGCCTTATTGGAAGTAGAGATTAGCTGCAATGAGAGTTTTTTTTTTTTTTGGATAAAATTAATGTACGCAGTTGTGAAAAAATAACCTCAACTTCACAATTACCCTTTAAGGTTTTATTTTTTGAGCACTATCATGTTCTTAGACACTGGGCACATTCATTGCCAGATATTTTGAAAAGGTGCAATCAGTTAGTTCTCAGTATAGTAATACCTGAGTTAAGGAATCCTCTGAGAATAAAACTCCTTTTTAACTAAATCATCATACAACACACTATGATGTGTGTTCAGCTTTCTTGAACATAGTCATTATCTCTTTTTGAAATTGTGGTCACTTTGGAATGTGAAGTACTGTAATTATATTCATATTTTATGCATACTGTAGTTATAAAAATAATATTTTTGATAAAGTAATTTGCCAAGTATTTCCTGAAAAACATGAAGCAATACCTTTAGAAAGTAAAATGCAGATTAGCACTTAGTCATGAAACAGGCTCCATATATGTGATTCAATACATGCAAGTATGACTGTATGTGATTCAGTAAATGCACCAGCATTTCAAAATAGCTGCACTCAGATCATATTTTTTCCTTTTAAAATACGCCTTATTCACAGCCAAGTACCCCATTGCATCGGTCCTTCCATTTTAACAAAGAAATCCAACTGTTTATTCTGCTTCTGATGATAATAGGGTTTTTTGTGTGAAAAACATATAAAAAAATCATCACTCACTTTTCCTGAATAGAATTTCAGAGCTCAACAGCATGGGCATTTGCAGTGCAGTAACTTAGGAAAAGTCAAGGAAAGGACAAAGGAGTATGAAACACTCATGAAATAATTAAACATTTAAAAATACATTGCCAATTGATGTTGACCATGGTGCTTCTAGTATTGAGCATATTGGGCGAGGAAGTATTTGGTTGTATGACATTTTTGCTTTATAAACTTAAAACAACAGAAAACGTGATAACAGATTAAGTTTCAGCAGGCAAAAGGGTATCATGGTAGCAACAATAGTTAACTCTAAAGTCCTACATTCAGGTCATAGCCTACCAAATGTCTGTGTGTAGCTGGCAGTTCTTTTCTGTTTTTCTAGGTTTTCTGCTTCCCCCTACTTTCGTAAAGACATAACAGCTTTGGTTAACTGGTGATGTTAAATTGGTTCAGTTTGAGAATGGAGGTGTTTGTGCTGGATTGAGCTCTGCTATGCTTGGCTTTTCTGCCTTCGAGATAGGTCCCAGCTAGCAAAGGCCCTCTGTTATTAGAATTAGCTACAGAAAATGAATTAATGGAAAAGTCTTTTTACCAAATCTTAAAACAAAATCATGTCTGATTTTCATTGTGTGAGATCCGAAAGAAAAGCTAGTGTTATTTTCAGAAGAAATGGAAACTTCATACTGTCATCACATTTTTCTTTTTGTGTAGGTTTGCAACACTGGCTGCTACTGTCTTTGTGAGTCATGGAGTTCCAGTGTTTCTCTTCTCCAGTATCACCCCAACTCCTTTTGTGGTACTGTGTCACACACTTTTTGTAAAATATGATTATTTTAACAAATCAGGGAAGATGCAGTTAAGAGTTTCAAAATATGTCAATTTTATAAAATCAATATGAATATAGTGCATATATTATGTATACTTATATGATGATATAGTAAACAAACTCATTTGAATGCATTTAATATTAATTGGGTATTTATTATGTATTGTATTATATGTGGAATGTGTTTAATTAAAACATAGCCTTATTACAATGAAATATTGTGGCTTTTTTAAAATTATATTTTATATTTCAGCCATATACAGTAACTTACAAGAAGCTATGTGCAGGAATAATGGTGACTGCGTCTCACAACCCCAAGCAGGACAATGGTTACAAGGTACAGCATTTCTAATATTCCATTTGCCCTCTGAAAAACAATTATGTTGTGACATTTGGTAGTGAAGTGCCCTTTGGTAAAATAAGCTTAATAGGATTTTTTGTAACAGAATTTCAGAACTTGAGAATTTTTTTTTTTGGAGGACGTGTAATTAAAATGTATACCTTAAATCACATGACTAACAGGTAAGTTGGCACTTTGTAATTATATCACAGCCATGCATTATTAAGTTTATGGGTACTTTAAATTGTTCTTTTTTAAAAACAAAAAAAAAACCAAAACTCTTTTTATACCTACAGTAGAATGTGTACTCTTTAACAGATGGCACAATAGATTTATATTCAGTGATATTACTGTTCTTCTCTCTGACTATTCCTTCTACTAAAGCTACAGTGCCTGCGCTTGCTATGATAAGCAAAACCTGAGGAATGTAAGCCAAAAGGTGGAAAGCCAGATGTAGACTGGGGAGGAATACTGTACTTATTTTCCCTACAAAAAAAAAAAAAATTAAGATGAGTAGCTCGCCATTCACTCTAATTGCACCCCAAATCCTGTTCATTACTAATAACCACAATCTTTGATTTTGGACAATGAAATCTTCAGTGTGGGTATTTTTATGAAAGAACATACCAACACATAGAAGGACAGCAAAGTGGTTATAATCAAATAACAATGAAACTCCAAGCAAGAACATCAGTTGAATGGTTACAATTCAAGGAATAAGATAAACAGAATTTGGAGCATGTTGAATGTTTCATTTTTAGCTTTTTATCTTTTAAAAAAGAAGAATTGATAACAAACAAACACATACGCAAAAGGATCCTAATAGAGATGCAGTGCTGTAGATTTCCTAAGGCCAATAACAGTTTTCAGTTTTAGACCAAAAATAGTGTTAATATAACTGATTCAGATTTAAATGTAAATTTCATACCATTCAATATACCCCTTAATAACAATAATAATTTCATAATACCCACAGACATAAAAACAAAAAAAAATATTTTAATTACGAAGGAATAAAGTATGTTAGGGGACTATTAAGTGCTGTAGCAATAGCAAATCATACACTCTCAAAAAGAAGTAAATAAAACAAAGAAAAACCTCCGCCTGAAAACAAAATAAACCAAACCAAAAATACTAGTTGATGTCAAAAGTAGGTAAAGATCTACAGTTAGGTTCATAAATATTTGGACAGAGACAACTTTTTTCTAATTTTGGTTCTGTACATTACCACAATGAATTTTAAATGAAACAACTCAGATGCAGTTGAAGTGAAGACTTTCAGCTTTAATTCAGTGGGTTGAACAAAATGATTACATAAAAAATGTGAGGCAACGAAAGCATTTTTTTAACACAATCCCTTCATTTCAAAAATTTATTGTGATGTGACAAAAAGTATAAATTATAAACACAGTCCTCTTGTACCCAACACCTCCAGGGGGGCTTCCAAGAAGCGAGTAAGTCAATTTGAAAGAAAGCTGATTCTACGGATGCTTTGATCTATAAAATTAAAAAGGCAATGCTAAAGAAGTGAAAATAGGTAGTATTGCCTACAATGCTAAGTGTAACCATGTGTGCATTTATACATTTGTATTATTTAATGTTATATTGATCCAATATTTGATTTGCATTTGTAATGTTAAGAGAAATATATCCAGCTTCTTACAGTAAAGGAGAAAGGTGGCTAACAGGATTTTTTTTGTTTATTATTTAACAGTGAAATGAATTAGAAAATAATTTATTTTCCATTTAAAAGGGTAATGCATCTTGTGTTTGTTCTTTGCCTAAGGTGTTTATTTTCCTTTCCCTTTTCTCCCAAGGTGTATTGGAGCAATGGTTCTCAGATTATCCCTCCACATGATGCAGGTATAGCATCTGCCATAGAAGAAAATCTGGAGCCTTGGCCTCAGTCTTGGGATGAAATGCTTATAAAGGACAGTCCCCTACTTAAGGATCCTTATGCAGAAATCAATCAGCACTATTTCCAGGATATTCAGCAGCACTGCTTTCACAGGCAAGGGATTTGTTTTCTCTTTCTTAAAAAGTTGCGAAATTATGTCTGTCTGTATGTCTGTCCCTCTCTCTAACTGTCTATAAATATTAAGTCTCCGGCTGTAATACCATCCAGCTAGTCAAGCATTTGCCAAAACCACCTCTAGAGAGCACTTATAGGTTCTGGCAGGGAGTAGCCAGTGAATTCTTTAATCTTGGGATCATTTCCTGCTACCTGCTGAAATGAAAAAACTCCACTGGCCTCCTCCCGGACTCCATTGCTTACCTCTCATACTTTTGAGCATTCTCTGTGTGTCTGTTGTTTTCATTTAAGTCTGTCTGGATGTGGCTTTTGTAATGTTTTTGTGTTATTCTAATGCAGGAGTGCATTACCCAAGAGGTAGGTATCCAAAAGTGAAAAAAAGTAGAGGCAACTTATCTTTTACATGTATAGATTAGGTGGTAATTAAAGCTGGGAAAACTGACGTGTCTGTATTTGTAGTGTTGGATCTCAGCCATCAGTTTCTTGTGTGTAAACTTTGGTGCTCCACTTCCTGAATGCACCATTGCTGAACAATGTGCTGTAATAAAATGTATTTGGTAGAAGGAGATCATGCCTGACAAACTTCACAGATGTATGGTGGTAACTATATTAGGCAAAAAAAAATAACTATCATTATTTTGGTCCACTGAAAATGGAACTATAGGGACATCTTTATAAATGAGAAAATTTGAACTAAGAATGGCACAGTTGAATTTTCTTTGAGCTCATTAACATACATTAGCATTTACAGTCTATTACGAAAAATATGTTAGCTTGATGGTATGTTGGCCCTTTACTGCCTATGTAACATTGTTTTGAATTTGCACGTTTTTCATTACATGAGGTTCTGGCTGTTGTTATTTTATCTTTAGGCAGTAATTAAGCTAATAATCACATCTTTTTTTTAGAAGTGTTTGAAAGGTTGTTTAATACATTAACAGTGTGTACTGTTTTCTGTATAGTATATCTGAATTTATTACCTAAGTGTTTTAGACACTTCTTTTTTGGTGTTTTTTTTTATGACCCTCTATCCTCACATCTACTGTATATGATCTCTTTAGGTGAAATTTTGTACTTGTAATGGGCCACATTAATGGATTAATTGAGAACATATATGTAAAGGTTTTGTAACTGAGAACACGAATATATAAAATGTTTATGTATTACAGAATAGAGATTTTAAACATCAGGAATTGAATAAAAATTGGCTAATTTTAGGGGTCAAATTCATGCAAGAATACAGATACATCAAAAGGGATCCCCAGCTTTCACTGTAATGGCAGTTCCACTATTGTGGTTTTATTTCTCTTTCTCTTCCTATGGGTGAATGTCCACCACCTTAAACTCAGCCTCTCCAAGTGCAGTATTTTATACTTGACTTCAGCTTTTCTTTGTAAAGTTTATCTTATCTTCTCAGTGGCTTTGTCAACAAAGTCAACTCTGTGTGACCCTATGTACTTCTCTGGCTTACATTTATATATTTTTCCTGTTTTAGCCCTGTCACTTCTTTTTTCATGAAAAATACAAAATATCTGTCTCAACTTCTTTTTCAGGCAGCTTTTCTCTCTGGATTAGTCTACTGTACCTTTCCAAGTGGAATTTACTACATCTACTATGTGACCTTTCCAATTTATGCAGAAAGATGCTGTCTTCATGCAGTATTTTGCCCCTTACATTACTCCTATTTTTCATGTCATCTTTTGGCTTTTCATTTTGGTTAAAATCCAGTACATCTCATGGTCTACCTTACAACTTTCCGCATGGCTGTACCCCTTATCTACTAACTTCTATTTCTTTCTTTTACAGATTTTCCTCTGCAGCAGCTCCTTCCTGCTTCTACTTAATCCCACATGTAGATGTGCTGATCAGTGTAGATCATTAAAATGTCTTGGACCTATCTGTAGAGTTAGCTCCCTTTACATTTACAAATGTAAATCTGTATGTAATGTGCTGTAATCGCTCAAAAATATAATTTAAGGATCAACCGCATCACTTAAGTGTTCTATGCTGTGTACTCTAATATTCTTACCACTTAAAGCACATACTGTATTGCTCCTTTACCATCTAATTCTTGTGGTAAATGTAGCTCAAAAGACTCAAATTCTCAATTGACCACAAACTTAATTTGCTAATCAGTGCATTTATTAAATATATCCTGATTTAGTAAATCAGCTTGGTAAATTCTTTTGCCAGATAAGAGTTATTTTCTATGACCAAATATTTTCTCAAATACATCACCAGTTCAGTCTTCAAAATCTTTTATTGCACCATCAAGGCCAACACAGTGTAATTGAGGAAACCAAGACACAGATTAGTAAACCAGAGCTCAGTCAGAACTGTTAACACTAGCTACTACCCTACATCAACTGTTAATAATGTACCCTGAAAAAAAGTATTCTATGCTATAAACAAAAATATGTTTAAGGGTTATGAACTGCTTTCTGCTATGTGCATTATGTACTGTCATGTGTGTACAATACTACTAATACGACTACTTGGAGAGTGTTGCTTTATTTTGTCTGGAAATGATAATTTCCATCAATGTAATTGGAGTCCATATTTAATAATGGTACATTTTATAGTGCCTTTTCCATGTTTAAAAGTGTGTAGGGCCATTGAATTTACCTGATCTTGCCTGCAGTTTTAGATCTTGTTTGTTGTCAGTCCAAACCATGTCTAAACCTTTGAATTAGGTTTCTGCATTAGAAGCACTTTTGACTCTGAGGATGCTGTGGAAGGCTTGCAGTTCTCTGCCAAGTGAGCTATGACTGTGAAAATAACATTAGGACTGGAAGCCTGCCTTATTGTCCCTACAGTTAGAAGATAGTGAATGATTTATCTGTTTGTGGCAGTGCATTACTTTTTCTGTTTGTCCTGATTGCTGATATATTTTTATGTATACTTAACTTTCTTTAACCTAGACTAAACACATATTTTTTATGTCATACTTATCATAACATTTTTTACTTTTACATACACAGAAAAATCAATAAGACTTCCAAGGTAAAGTTTGTGCATACATCTGTTCATGGAGTAGGACATGAATTTGTCAAGTCATCCTTTAAGGCCTTTGACCTTGCTCAGCCTTATGCAGTACCTGAGCAGAAGGACCCTGATCCTGAGTTCTCCACTGTGAAGTATCCTAACCCAGAAGAAGGAAAAGGTGTACTGGTATGCATCCGCGTTACTGTCTAAGTAAAAGTACTTTGTGTGCTCAAGACATTGAATTGGCCAAATTAAGGTTGAAGACAAATAAGACCTACATGTAGCAAAAGACACCTCAGAGTCCTGATCTTAACACAACTGAAGAAATGTGTAATGACTTGGACTGAGAAAAAGAACAAACAGCAGCAAAAATCAAAAGAGTTATACTGCAGAGAACTCTGCAAGAAACTAGGTCTACTTAAAAACATTATACAGCAGGGTGCCAAAGTAAATTACTTCAGTTTTCAATTCTAATGTAGACCACAGAAAATACTGATTTTTGTCATATTTTATTTTATAAATGTATGTTTATTTTAATGTTTATAGTATTTTCAAGAGCAAATATAACACTTACTGCCCAGATAACTAGCTTGAAAGAATTTTCTTGAGAAAGCCTGTGACTTTTATACAGTACTATATAATATGTACATAAAAAATACCTTAACAGCCTTTCAGTGAGTTATTCAGATCTAGCCTACAGCAACAGTTGTTCTCGGACATCTTATTCTCAGACATTTTGTTCTCAGTTGTTGTACACTCTCATATTGTTTCCTGCATTAGATACTCTGACTTACTTTTAATTTATCTTAAATACTTTTGTTTATCTGCAATGCATTTATTGATGCTCTTCCACTGAAAAGAAGCATTTATGTGTCTTTATTATTTTGCAGACATTGTCATTTGCATTGGCAGCCAAAGAAGGAGCAAGCATCATATTGGCAAATGATCCAGATGCTGATCGATTGGCTGTTGCTGAAAAACAAGAAAGGTACAGCTAAAGCACAGTCTCTTTTGAAAAAAATGTAAGTTTGTTAGATCTTCAAGCCTATAGGGTTGGCTGTGGAAGTCTTTTACTCTTGAATACTTCCCTTAACATTAGGTGGCCATTTGGTACCGGAGACATATTTCTTTTCATATGTTATCGGCCAAGTGATTCTGTACCCATGTGGTGTAATGCTGCAAAATCTGTAAAAAGTATATTTTCCTAAACTATTTAGGGTAATAATCAGAAATCTGATACACTTTTAGCCATTATGGTGTGAATCACCCTGCATAAAAACATTATCTGATCACATTAAACGGTTGATATTTATAATAACTTCAAAGGCTTCTCTGATATGCACAATACATCTAACCAATTCAAAAAGATAAACATTTATTGCATGTATAAACATGTTTTTGCTGGTGATTTAAGAGTATAATTGTGCTTTAAAGAAATGTGTTATAGGTATTGGTGGAGCAGATCCAATGACTAGCATAAGTGCAGAACTTAAATGCTGTATGTCCATTCATTGTTTTTGCATTGCATTGCCTATCTTTACTTTTCATTTTTGTCAAGGTGGACATAATGAATATGTTTACAGATCAAATAGTGCTTAATCAGAAATGCAATATTTGCACTCCAATCTGAGAGGCATTCACTCTCATCAAGCTTTTTGTCCCTGCATGCACTGTTACGTATATTCATTGCAGTGCTTTGTTCTACAGCTACAAAATAAAAAAATAATTAAATGAATAAAAATAAAACCTGGTGAAGACTGACTCAAAAAAGTAGGAAGTACATTAAATTTAAAAAATATACAAAGCCTTCAAAGAGTATTAGTCACCAACGTTCTTTTTCACACCTTTCATATATAAAGTCGGATTCAACAGTTTTATTTCAGTCACATATTCTTCTTCACAGGTTATAGCCATAATATAAAGAAAATAATAACAGAAGTTAAAAAATAGTAAATGTCATCATTTTAGGTAATCATATTTCAGGATCAGTATGTTGCTCAACATGTCTCTTCACTTTAACAGCAAATATACCTCATGAATAAGCCTTTTTTCACTTTGCCTATTATTACAGAACAATATTTACTTGTTCTTTCTTGCAGATATGCCCTAGCTGTGTGTTTTATCATGTCCACTAGCTTCAGGTTCTCTTGGCAGAACAAATAGGACCAAATGTATAAGTAGGAAAGCTGGCTTTATGTTTTGAGCTATAAATGTTGTGACTATTGTAAAAGCAAAAAGAGTTTGTTCTTTCATACTAGTATAGCCTGGAGTGTCCTATAGTTCTGAAAGCAGACAAGGATCAGCAACACCTTCAATTTAGATATGTTGATTCCATGTGGTCCATAATCTTAGTAACTACACAAAGTATCTGGTCAGGTTGTCCTCTCAAGCCACATCTTTTTAGTTAGTTCTCTGTGTAGCTAGATAATTGACTGGAGTGATTTCTAGCCAGTTCTCTCTGTCTCTGACTTTTTATTGTCTTTTTATCACTGAGGCTCATAAATCTAAAAATCATCCCCCTAAACTATCTTCCTGGATTTGGAAGAAGCATGTATAAAATTTAAAGTTTCCCTGCATCTGATATATTCACAACTTGTACAACTAAATCCATTCTTCGGATGTCACCAATAAATTATAAAAGCATACTCCATTTTCAAAGCCAGTACTACCTACAAATTTTGCATTCTGAATTAGCACTTAGCAGAATCCCCTAAAGACTTGGGGTAAGTAAACATTAAAGAAACACAGCCGTTCTTATCAGTTCTGAAAAAATGCCTGTTTTTAAACTTTTCACTTAGAATATAAATTAACTTGTCAGAAAACTGTTTTTGTTTTTTTTTTTTAAATTATGATTTCAAACTGAACTTATCCATAAATTATAACATACAATTATAACAATGCTAGAGGTTATAACTACATAACAGCAAGATATTAACAAACAATATTTCAGAAAAGAGCACTTTGTGCAGTCCTTAACTCATTTCATTTTTCCTTTGCTTATTTTAGTTTCTGAGAATTTTTGAATCCCTACTGCACAGTGTAAACTTTTATTTATAATTTGTAACATACATAATGAAACTTTAGTATAACACAAAGTGTTGATTTCTTAACTGACCATTTCTCATCTCCACTTATTTTAGTGGGGAATGGAAAGTATTTTCAGGAAATGAGCTTGGGGCCTTACTAGGCTGGTGGATGTTTACCTGCTGGAAAGAACAAAATAAAGATCCGGCTGCTGTCAAGGATGTGTATATGTTGGCCAGCACAGTCTCATCAAAAATTCTACGTGCTATCGCTGTTAAAGAGGGCTTCCACTTTGAGGTACTGTCAACTTGGGAGTTTCCCTAATATTCTTGTTATACAAATGTGGAAAAATATCAAATGTTTCATTTCCTTTGTTCAGCCTGGGATTCTGTGTACACACTCTAGTTTATTATTTTGACTAAAGTAAAATAAAAGTAAACCTTTTTTATCTGTTAGATTATCTCTTTTCTTAGTGTATGTGTGTGTAAATACTATATATACTGCATGTGTATACAGTGTATATAAAAAGTCTACACACTTTTATTCTACACTTTCAAAATCGCAGATTTTGTGTAATAAAAAATGGAACCAAGATAAATCCTGTAAGAACTTATTCCATCTTTATTGCAAAACTGCAATCTATAAAAAGAAGGTGAAAACAAATAGAAATTGTGTAGTGAAAAAAAAAACCAAAAATCCTACAAAAACCTGTTTGCACACCCCCTAAACTAATACTTAGTTCAAGTGCCTTTTGAGTTTATTACAGTACTTTGGGTAAGAGTCTATCAGTTTGACACATCTGGACTTGGCAATTTTTTGGCATCTCCTATGAGCAGTTCTCTTCAGGTCACCCCACAGATTTTCGCTTGGATTATGGTGTGAGCTCTGGCCATTCCAGAACATTAATCCTCCTTTGCTGAAGCTATTGCTTTATTGATTTTAATGTATGCTTTTAGTCATCATTCTGAAAGGTGAAGTTCCTCTTCATCTTCAGTTTCCTACCAGATGTTTGAAGGTTTTGTGCCAAAATAGATACTTGGAGATATTCATGATTCCATTCACCTTGACTATTTATCTATATAGATATAAATATATAAAAAAATATAGTAATAATAGTAGTGATACAAGGCAAACTTTAAATATCAATAAAAAAATTTAATAATTTGTATTGAGAAGAATTTATATTGATAGCTTTCGAATCTGAGGGCCTCATGAAATACAATATTTTTGGTTTTGCTATCAGGGATGAGAATGTAGCTGTGATCGCGTTGCCAAAAATGTAAAACGTTGGCAAGGTATCTCTGGCCAAGTGAAAGGAAGGTATGCTCCAATGTCCAACGTTGCCACTATATTTGATCGTGTTCAGCTCTGACAGGAGAGCATCCACCATGTGGGGAGAAGAGCCAATGGCCATGGTATCTCTGCCAATGAGCAGGTACCCTCTAAAACACACATAACTGTGATCTTTCTCTCTCTCTCTCTCTCAAAAATGTCAAAATGTTACTCTTTAACAATCTCTAGATGATAATGTCCGCTAAAGAAACAGGTATCGCTAGCCAAGTGGAAGCAGGGTACACTCCAACACGTGGCGAGTGGTAGAGCGATTTGAACGGAGGCTGGAGTATCAGTGAGGATGGTCCCACCCGGCTCCCTACTCCTGAGGTCCCGCCTCCCCCTCAGTCCCCAGCCTGTCTCTTGGACTTGCATAAATAAACCTCTCATGAAAAGCAGACAGACTTTGGATTTTATATATATATATATATATATACTAGCGAATGGGAGCCCGACCGAATCGGGCTACAAATTCTACGTTTGTGAAATCCATACTTTATCTGCAAAGAATTATGTGTTTTTTTAAGTCCTTGAAATTATTTTTTTTTATCATGGCACTGATTTGTGGTTAAAATGGATGTTTTCGGCCAATGTAATGAAGAGTTTCCTGTTTATTTATTTATTTATTTTTTATTTTTATTAATTTTATTGCAATCCATACAAAGCAATCAAGATTTTACAAAAAGAAATATTGAGTTAAGAACAGATCGATCCCCACCACTGAGAGAGAGAGCAAGCCAAATAACGTTAAATTTAAGGCTTGTAAACATACCTAATTTAAAAAAAAATTCTCTGTGCTTTATGAACTTATTTTAAAATATTACTGATTAGATCCTGTCATGTTTTGAAAAAAGTCTGCACAGATCCTCTAACTGAGTATTTGATTTTTTCCAATTTTAAATAATATAACACATCAGTTTCCCACTGACTTAAAAGAGGAGAGTTTGGATTCTTCCAGTTTATCAGAATAAGTCTGCGTGCCAACAGTGTAGTGAATGCAATCACAATTTGTTTGTCTTTCTCCACTTTAAACCCCTCTGGAAGAACCCCAAACACAGCTGTTAATGGGTTAGGAGGGATTGTGAGTCTAAGGCTGTTTGACAGGTAATTAAAAATTTTTGTCCAGAATAATGTTAATTTGGTGCAGGCCCAGAACATGTCCTGGTTGCAACGTGCGCAGGTTGGATCATGTCCTGGAAACATTTTGGAGAGTTTTATTCGAGACAGATGTGCTCGATATATAATTTTGAGTTGTATACTTGGCACTGATTTGTGGTTAAAATGGACGTTTTCGGCCAATGTAATGAAGAGTTTCCTGTTTAAACGGGGCTGCGAGACGTGAACTCAGCTTTTCGACACACCTCATTTGATTTTTTCTGGCCAACAAATTTTCAAAACAAACCGTATTTTACGACTGTAATTAGAGTCGGATTAATAATTGTGTTGGTGTGATCATTTTAGATCTGAGATTGGATAAAATTTTAACAATGACCGTTGTTAATACCCAGCCGTCATTACTCAGTTTGCCAATAGATGTCAGAAGGCTGGATGCCAAAACTGAACTGCCCAAAGATAGATTTTGACGTACCAAGCAAATGGTGATACGTTCTAAATTGCTTACTGTTCCGGAGCTGTCAAAGGGTTTAAGTCAGACGACAATGTTAGTCCTGGAGAGTACGCCCCACCAAACCAACGTTCCAAAAACCAACCGAACTTACTGTTATCTGCTCGAACCAACACCGACTTACTATACTAGGCCGTCCAGCGGCGTCACTGAAGCATTCGAACATTCTTAGCCAATCATGCAATACTGCATCCACATTTGCCACGTTATGTTCTAACTACAGAGGCAGAGTCCCATTGCATGGTTCTAACTTGTATTGAGTCGAGGTATTGACGCGAACACCATATATACGGATAGTATCAAATTATTATATATATATATGTGTAAATATATGTGTGTATATATATATATATATATATATATATATATATATATATATATACACACACACACACACATATATATGTGTGTAAATATATGTAAATATAGTATATATAATATAGTAAAGGACAGCCTGCATAGGTGGGTGGCCCAGCCAGGATGAGGCAAAGTTCCTTACCTGGACGGGAGGCCAACCCGTTGGAAGCACAACAAGAAAGGCAGAATTTTCCTTGGTTTAGTCAGGAATACGGCAGAAAATGCCAGTTTGGAACTGAGTACGCTAACGTCCCAGAAGGGTGGGATCAAGGAACAATACCCGGCCAGGAGGCCAGGGTGATAGAAGGACCAGGGAAGACAGCTGGTAGCGCTGCCCGGGGATACTACCACCTAACGTATCAGGTGAGCATTTAGTCCTCACCAATCATCTGCACAAGTGCACCTTCCTTTACATTACATATGTATAGAAATTGTTACATACTGTAGAGCAATCTATACAATATATGCAATCTATATATAACATATTCTGTGTCTCCTTTTCTACTGACTATGGTGTTATAAAAGTGTAAATTAGTAGTTTAACTGTTAGATGTGTGCATGTTGGCTAATACATTTTTGTATTTTTTATTAGGAAACACTGACGGGATTCAAATGGATGGGAAACAGAAGCCACCAGCTGCTAGAACAAGGAAAAAAGGTTTTGTTTGCTTTTGAAGAAGCCATTGGTAGGTTTTCATGCAAAAGGATGACAATGAGATACTGTCTTCTTTAAAGTAATTCTCACAAGAAATTTCTAGACTGAAAAAATCTGTCTGTACTGTTTTGTGTAGCAAGATACATAAATGTAATTTCGATCTTACCTCTTTTTTTCAAACTAGAGTAGATAAAAAATCATGTGGATATGCTATAGTAGCAATAGTTTTGTCAGGTGTACAGGGTACAGTGAATTTTTAACTTGAATGGCTGACAAACAAGCAACATGTAGCTGCTCTCCTGCACCTTGGTAATTCAGAAGGAAGTGAAGTTGGTTTGATATCCAACCATTGGAATAGGTGCTGTATTTTCATTAATGTACTTAATATTTTAGACTACTGCAAGTGAAACAAAACCTGTCAATGTACACTTGATGTGAGTGGTTCATCCACCTTTGTTAAAATACTAACTCACTTGACGGAAGGGATTGAAACCAAGACCATCCATACCTGAACCCATTTTACCCTTAATATGTTCTGAAGGGAGGCACCAATACAGCATGATGCTGTCATCACCTTGCCTGATATTATACACTTGGTTCTTCCTTGTTTAGATTAATATTTTACTTGTTCCCAAGAGGAAATTAAAAATTTACAGAACATCAAGCAAAATATAAATATTATAATAAACAACCCCAGAAACACGCATAAGAACTTATGGCATGTATAATAAGAAAGCTGCTGCTGTGAACAACAGGCTTGAAGGTGTCAATAAGATGAGGTCAGACCTACCCAGTTGTACCACAGGTTTATATTTAAAAGCATTAACATGTTGTATCTACAAATAGAACATGCTGATTGAAGTCTGTTGTCACCAGCATTCTAGGGTCAGATTATTCATCAGTAAAATATTAGTAGCAGAGTGAATCATTTCTGTTGCTGATGTAGCCAGGATGATGTATCTTATGTCCCTGGGCAGTAACGTGGACTAATTCAGTCAGCATTTCAGTATTTGCCTTAACACGTTTAATTTTAATTATGTGTTGACTTTTTAACCATTGCTCATTAACCTAAATCTCCACTTCCTGCCTGTTCTTTCCATTCTGTTTGATCATATCAAATGAAACCCTTCCAACATTAAAATAGCATTGGAAATAAGATGTTATATCGGTTTTCCACAGTGCCCAAAATAGCCTAGTACCTAAACGCAATGTGACTTGCCATGAGATGTGACAGTTGATTCAACTTATTTAAAAGTGATCAAGCATTCCTTGTTATGTGAAGGCTGGCCACTTCTGAATCTTTTCCACCTTACTTTTATCCTCGCTCTGGATCTTTGCCTTTTCCATATTTGGACAAGTAGCTCCTCCAGTAAAGTGAAAGAGAGCACCCTAGGCAGCCGAGATCACAGTGATACCTGCTGAGTACAGGAACATTTAATATATCCCACTTAATATTCCATTGAGTCTCTTATATTCTCAGATGTTGTAGATATAAGGTAGCCATCAGATCCTAGTATGGAGCTTGTCAGAAAGGCATTTTAGACAGGACAACTCTCCATTCAGAAATGAGAAAAATCCTTTCAAACATTTGTAGTACCAACTAACAAACCAGAGGGCAAATCTTAACAATAGTAATTAATACATTAACAGTTGTATTTTAAAAAAAAAAAAGAGAGAGAGAGAGAAAGATATTTGCTGAGCTAGATTCATTTTGAGCTTAACATGTCTTTTGGAATTAATGTTTAATGGTCTGTCTTGGTCTCCTCGAGCCAGAAGCTATCTTCCTAGTTGCCTTTAAGAGACAGAAAGCGTGTTCTTACAATGTGTTTATGATTTTGGATATTATTTTTTGTGAGATATTGCTTCTGTCTTGCCACCCTACCAGACAACTCATACTTGTAAAAAATGTGCTCAGTCATTTTACTATGCAGGAAGAGGCCAGCTATTGTTTTACATTTCCATATGTTTTTTAAACCTATTGGTAGCCTTTCTTTTGAGCTTTCCCTTTACCCTGTTATTAGTTTTGGAAGAGCGTCTTGAGCCAAGTGTCTTCCTCAGCTTTTTAATGGTAGTGTTCATGGTGTTCAGTAACATATGTAATACTTTGACATTCTTCTATATCCTCTTCCTGAATTGTACGTTTCAACAACAAGATCCTGTAAATGTTTTGATAACTCCTTTCAAGCCATGGTTGACTCCGCATTAAGCAAAACATTTAACTGGAGCAAATTCCCTTTTGGCTGCATACTTTACACCACTCCTTACTATCCTATTTTGTGTTGATAACTGTTTTAAAAAATAGGCCTTGCAAAGCATTGTTGGAATTGCTTACTATTATAATACTATATATGAGGAAACACTGCAGGTGCCTTTAGCACAAACCTTGGGAAGAATAATGATAATCAGAATATGAGCAATTGTTGAAGTAAAATTGTAAGTTAAAAAATTAATTTCCTTTTTTTTTAAGGTTATATGTGTAGTCCTGTAGTTCTTGATAAAGATGGAGTGAGTGCAGCTGCTATCGCTGCAGAAATGGCCTGCTACCTTGCAACGAAAGGCACATCACTGTCTCAGCAACTGAAGCATATCTATGAAGAGTAAGTGCTTTTGTTTCAAAGACCACTCTTAATAACCTATTGGAATGACATATAGATATCATATAGGGACCTGTTATTTTGCTGTACTGTATGAAAAATAACAAAAAGAAAAATGTTGACACGTTTGTTTAATAAACTTGATTAGTCTGTTTGATCAGTTGCTGTAACCAATCTTCCAGTTTCCCCCTTGTCTTTCCTGTGCAGTATATATTTCCACAGTTAATTGTCACTTCTTGAAAGCAATTCACTTCAATGTATTTCTTCATATAATCTGAACAAGCTATGTAGCATAAAACTATTCAGTTCACAGTCACAGTAGCTGGGGCTTTTCCCAGTAACACTGGACACAAGACAAATCCAGACTGGATACTAGCCAATTTCACAGCACATTCACACAAACATCCACTGTATACTGGACAGATTTAGAGTAACCATTCTTATAGTGCATCTACAGCCCTCGGTCAGCCAGCTACCCAGACAGGTAAATGATAACAGCAAAATGCCATGAAGGTCTGATAATGGGGCTGTAACTGGTAATAACATACATCAATTCCAAGAGAGAGAACTTCATACAATACAATACAATTTATTTTTGTATAGCCCAAAATCACACAAGAAGTGCCGCAATGGGCTTTAACAGGCCCTGACTCTCAACAGAGCCCCCAGCCTTGACTTTCTAAGAAGACAAGAAAAAACTCCCAAAAAAAAACATTTTATGGGGAAAAAAGGAAGAAACCTTGGGAAAGGCAGTTCAAAGAGAGACCCCTTTCCAGGTAGGTTGAGCATGCAGTGGGTGTCAAAAAGAAGGGGGTCAATACAATACAATACACAGAACAGAACAAATCCTCATTACAGTATAAAAATAAAAATTTTAAAAGTACGGAGTAGAATTTAACAGTATATGATATCACATACTTTGGTGGATTGGCACCCTGCCTGGGGTTTGTTTCCTGCCTTGTGCCCTGTGTTGGCTGGGATTGGCTTCAGCAGACCCCCGTGACCCTGTAGTTAGGATATAGCAGGTTGGATAATGGATGGATGGATGATATCACATAATATGATTTGGATTTGTTTAGAGTCCTGGAGACCTCATCCATCAAGCTGCCTCCCCCATTAGGCCATTCCACAGCTGAAATAGCACTAATCCGATGAAAGGACCCCTCTTTCCCATGATTCCTGCGATCCTCCATCAGGACATAGCAGTAACACCAAGAAGACAGAGATAAAGAAATGAGTTAATAGAACGAATCAAAATAATTGTTGTAGTTATTAAATCGATAACAGCTACTGTAGCAATTCTGAGAAAAGTACAGCATACTAAAATAAGACATTTACATAAGGAGACAATACAAGGTAGAAATACAGAATAAACCCCTTGATGCTATTGCTATACCACATTTCGTCAACTTCAACAGGATTACTTTAGCTTTCTGTAATTTTGATAAAACTCCTCAAATAATAAAGTGCCATTTGCTTAAAATACCTGTCTCAATGCTTACTTTTTTTGCCCTATTTGATTGTAACCAAGTCCAGAAAACAAAATTGTGAGCAGTAACTACACCTACCAGTTTGAAGTAAAATTGGAGGGGAAAAATGCTACTTATTCTACTTCTAAGTAAAGGGGGCTCACATCTTATCCCAACAGTATTAAGCACAAGGCTGGCACCAACTATGCATGGGATGTGTCTTTATCATAGGGCACCACTTAACAAATACACCCACACCCACCTAGAAACGGCCTGTTTAGAGTTGTGAATAAATCTAACAAACATTTGCATATAAGACAGGAGGCAAACCTGACTACCTGGAGAAAAATATCCATGTCGACATACAGAGAAATCTTAGACTGGGATTCCAACCTAGGAATATGGATCTGCAAGGGAGCAGTTTTAACTGCTGTGCTGCTAGAAGGGAAAAACTTTGCAAAACAAAGTTAATTCAATTCCTGTTATATGATGTCTATGACCGTAGATAGCTTATACCTGTATCAGCTCCAGAAAAAAAAATAAAAATGTACTACCAGGATAAAAAAACAAAACTTATTTTGATTTTTCTTTTCTAGGTACGGTTACCACATTACTAAGGCCTCTTACTTTATCTGCTATGATTCAGAGACAATCAGGAAGTTATTTAACAGACTAAGAAACTTTGAAGGTGAAGGCACATATCCAAAAACCTGTGGCAGTTTTACAGTTTCTGGAGTTCGAGATCTCACCACGGGTTATGACAGCAATGAATCAGACAAGAAAGCTGTAAGTTCAATATCTTGTCATTTTTCCATGTCTTTAATACATATGATAAAGCTTCATGAAGTTAACAGTTACAGTTAAAAATACATTTGTCCAGCTTTTACTTGTTACTCCAACTGTTAACACTGTCCCGACCAAAATGCTGAATGGGTGTATGAATAATAATTAAGGCAGGATTTACTGTACCTTTACTAGACTGCTCAGCATAAACTGTTAAAAGTATCATATACTACAGTATTATCTTAGTTTAACAGATCTATTGAAATGCTGTTAAAAAGTATAAGAAGTGTTGTGTTAACAAATGCTACTTAGCCACTTTGTCACTAGAATCTTCTCTTGTAACAGCCACTAACACTCTTTTAAAGGACATGTCCAGTTCTTAAAAGAATAACTTTATCTAAACCTTTCACAGCTAAACCCAGTGATTTATTATACCCTCCACATATCTACTGCACGTTAAATTGTTGAAAATCCTTTGGCTCCTTTTTTGTTAATACGTGTTCCCCATCTGCCAGAGACTATATTTTAGACCCAGCTGTCCCTTCCTTATGTACATAACCTAGAACCCCCTTCAGCAGCTTTTTAACAATAAAAAATTCTGCTTATTGGTGGCAAAAATGTATTTCTGTCCTGTCAGCCTGTAAGTAAATTATAAAATATCTGTTCAAGTCTGGACAAATAAGAGCTGTCAAGTATTGCTGACCTAGTATATAATTCATTTTGTAGTTTTGTTGACAGTGATAAATGTGGGTAGTGTTGTATAGGAGCAGGACCTTTTAAAGCTGTGAAACTTGATTAATAACTCACTCGGCGCAAATCATTACTTCTGGAGTAAGAGTTTTAAACTTGATTTGTGCCAAATGTAAGAATATTCTTGTTTGTGAGTTATATTTTAATCCTATTAAAAGGCACTTTGAGACAATATTCGCCAGGTAGAGTGCTATATGGAATTAACATTCACTGGTGGTTCTATACTTCTTCCAGTGTTTAATTGTTTTTTTTTAATTTATCCTTTAAATTGTTTTGAAAGTATTAATATATTTTAAGGGAATCAATGAAAGATTCACGAGTTTCTCTCCCCAATCCAAAAGATGCACATGTCAGTTAGCCTGGCAATTCTAAGCTCAAAGGGTATCAGTGTGGATGTGTCTGTCTAAGAGTGTGCCTTTCAGCCAAGGGCATCACATCTAAAGGTGGTTCCTGTTTAGCAGCCAGTTCTGCCGAGGTAAGGGCATCCAGTAAATGGTTACCATTTAATTTATGTTAAGGGTGCTGCTTCATACCAACCAACAAATTCTTCCTGTGTCCAAGTGGGGTTCTCTCCAGCTTGTAACTCGTATATCCTAAAGACATGCTTGCTAGGGTGACAAACTCTGTGAATGACTGTGAGTGTGGCATGACTGTGCCCTGTGATGGCATGATTATCAGTTAGTTCTATTGTATATCATAACCCAACACTCTAAAATCCACTAAATACAGTTCACTGTCACAAAGAGCTGGAGAATAACCTAGCATTTGGAACAGGGCAGCAGTCCAAAGCAGAGTCCACTAATGTACACATAAGAACTACAATTGAAGCAAATTCTTAACAGGGGATTTTTATTTAATTAGAGTCAAAGTTAAAGCTGGCTCTAAAGTTAAAATGTAGCATAAGTGTGCTTGCTGTTGTTGGCAAGTAAGTAAAACCTGTACTTTTATCACTCACTTTTATCTGTAAGGGTTGTGGGGATCCAGAGTGTTTTCTAGCAAAATTGGTCATTAATAAGATAAAACTGAAATGAGTTAGATTTATTTTTTCCTAACAGATTCTTCCTACCAGTAAAAGCAGTGAAATGTTAACATTCACTTTCTCGAATGGAGGTGTGGCCACAATGAGGACAAGTGGGACAGAACCAAAAATCAAATATTACGCTGAGATATGCGCCCCTCCTGGGAACAGGTGACTCTAACTTTAACAGTTCTATCAAAATTATGAAGTGTATAGAATGTAATGTTACTTAATCAGAATGTACTAATACATCTTCATTGGCTTGGGAAAACATTGAGTAACAATATAGTATGCTGGTAATCCACATAAATAAATACAGTAAAGTGGTGCTACAAATGATTTAGAGTGGCAAATGTAGTATGTATAAAGATGGACTGAAGGAATTTTACATAAACATGTTTTAAAGATGATAATAAATTACTAAATTATCTATGTATTTTAGGATGTCTAACAATTTCTGTTTTATTATTCAAAGTAAAAAACAGTGTAGCAATGTGCCTTCTACTGTGTTATACAATATTATGAATATATATGTATGACATAAATGTAACAATTACTATATTTGATTGACATTAACACCAAAAATAGAAGTTACTATCTATAAATAGATAATATTCTATTTTTTTATACTATAAAGTGACAAACTGCACTCTCTTTATTTGGCCATCTGTTTATAAACTCCACACTGTCCTTTGCAAACCTTTAACAGTACGCAGAGTTAGATATGACGAAGATGCTGGCAGCTCCTGCCCATCACATCACATCATAGAAAACACGGACACAGAGTATAGACTGCATACTGTACAACAGAAAAGGTCTCCTAAACATTTCATCTCAGTAGCAGCATTTTGTTTTAGTCTTGTATATTTTTAAATTTATTAAATTGTACATTTTTTACATTTGACATTGCATTTGTGTTAGTAATAATTAAAAAATGATGTAAGCAACTCTGAATGAAGACTTCATTCATTTATTATCATATTAGTATTGTGCATATTGTACAAAATGCAGTATAAAAGTATGAAAAGTTTATTTGTGAATATGTTTTGAAATAATGTCTCCTATAAACTTTTTTTTTGTTATAAATACAAATAATGATATGTTCTTCACCATCTAAAATATTTAAAACACATTTCCTAAAATAGGTTTCTGTCATATTATAATAAATGTATAATCAAAATATTGTTTTGCCACTTGTTATACTCAGAGTTCAGTGGCCTTACATCATGAAGTGGTGTAAAAGTATAAAAGCATTTGCTTCCTTTCTTTTTGTTTCATTTACTTTTGCTGAGTGTCCACAAGTCAAAACGTGTGAGTTCCACCCCAGCAGACAACACACACACACAGAAACAGCACAGGCCCATTTTTACCATGACATGATGCACCACAGCTACTAACCTATAGTTAGAATGGAAACTGATGTAACTGGAAGAAGTGAAAAGAAAGTAACATGCCACACTGTCAGAAAGAACATTACTATTTTAGCATGACACCAAACATGTGATATTCTCCTGAAGAAGATGGCAGCTTGGCTTCATCCACTGCACTCACCTTTTTAAAGCTGCACAGGCTGGCCACCCCTCCACAACTTATCCGACTGCTATCACTGCCCTATACGATTACTTTGTCTTCCTGATGACTTGATTGTTGTATGTGGGCATAACATGCATTTGCATTTCCACTTATGTTAAATACAATAGCTACACATTTCTAGCCAACTCCAAATGTGGCCGGTGTGATCCATCACCAGATAGTCATGTGCCATCCAATCATGATGCATGCTAATGAAGGTGTAAATATGTTAACTTTGCTTTACCTACAAGTTATTGTCTGTGTCCAGACTGCCATGCTCACTTGATTTCATGCACCAACAGACTTTTTTCACTCAGAGCTGATTTTAGATTTCCTAACCTGCTAAAATGTCCAAAAAAAGAAAAGATGAAAAAGATAGAAAATCATTTCAAGAGAGATGTGAGGCAGAATGTATGATTGTGACTGTGTATCGTTTGTAAATAAAACATGGCAGTAGTTGATACATCCTTGTCTGTGTCAGTTATATAAAGTGTTATTTTTGTCTCTCAATGAAATTGAGTTTGACACACCTGATTTATACTGTGATGCATTTTTCCTATTGAAGCGTCCATAAGTTGCTCTATAGAGAAACTGCTGTTAGCTTCCTTTGTGTCAATATTCAGGATTATTTCTGCAGGCACAGCATGCCAACATGCATGGCATAACAACTGCCACTGTTATTTGGCCTAATTCAAGATGTACATAAGATAAATATATAAAAGTTAGACATTTTTTTTATCTTGATACCATGTATTGGTGTCAGGATTTAAATTTTCTTTTTTTTTGTATTTTTTATGTTCTTATGGTGCTTGTTGCTGTATTTTATGTCATCAGCATCACTATTTAGTAGTGGTTCCCAGGCACATGAGTTTCTCACATAGCACACAACATCATGGCCACCAACTTATTTAACTTTAATTTTGAAAGTCATCTGAACTTTGAAATCACAGAAAGACTTGTTAAGATAAAAATGCTAGTTTCTTAAGCAAATTCTTTTCTGACTGTTAGTTTTGGCTTTTTTGCCTGTTTTTTGCTTAAAAGATTTTTTTGTTTCCATTGTTTTTTATTTATTTTTTTGGTCTGTTCAGTGTAAAGAAACCTATGTCTGACACTCCCCACCTTAAAACCCTAAACATAACTTGCTGTTGTATGAAAAAATTAAACAGTCCCAGCAATTGGCCTATCAGAAACAGCACTGGCCATAATGACATTTTCAACCAAAATGGTGGTGAAGGAAAATAAATTGGAGATAAAGAGAGAAAAAAATATATAATATCAATCGTGTGACATTAATTGTAGTGTCTTCCTTAAATAGTTGCCTGCCTGAAGTTTTGAAACTTTTCGATTATGTGCTTTTTTTCCCAGAAGTAATCAATACATAAAGTAATTACACATACATTTTTCTTTTTTTTACTTTTTAATTTCTTTCTTTTTTTTTTTTCACAGTGACCCCGAGCAGCTAAAAACAGAGCTTAAGAACTTGGTGGATGCCATTGTGGAGGATTTCTTTGAACCAGAGAAAAATAATCTAACACCTCAGCCACAGTAGAGCACCATTACTTGAAGTTTATCATTTGAGTTTACTTAAATGGTTGTATTTTGAACAAATTCAAGGCAGTGAATAATTATTTAGGTATAATAGTATGGATGCTTTTGTTTTTATATTTACATCAAGAATAGTCGTATACAACACATGGACCCAGAGCTGTTGAAAATGTTATACATTTATGGCTCTAACTGGCAATATGAATTTCCTTTTAGTCTATTATAGATTCAGAACTGTAACCATTTAACTAAGTTGTCTATTAGTTTTATCTAAATATGCACTATAAAATGAAATTGTTAACATAATTATTTTTATTTTAAAAAAGGTTTCAGTGTAGTAATATCACAATTGATATAAAATATTTTTAGTCTTGTCACTTAATTTGAATAATATGTCCAAATTTTAATTTATTACTCCTTTGTTGTAGGCATTCTGATTTTCTATTTTTGCTCCATTCAGTTCTTCAAACACATAATTTAATTACGTCATGGACTATTTAAGTTATCGATGTCTGTATTCATATTGTGGACCTTGAAATAACCAAAAGAGTCAATGTACTCAAACAGAGTACTCTAAATCTTTTAACCAATTTAAGTAATATCACCGACATCTTGTTTTTATGAGAAGTTTAGTTTTCTTCAGTGACTGAACCACAGTTCTTAAAACCATGTACATGATAACAGTATTTCAGAGCTCCTGATATATTTTATTTGCTAGATGATATGGTGGTTATTTTCGGTGTCTGAAATAATCACATTCTACCACAAGTAGAACTGAGATAAATTAGATAAACTGTTTTTCTTGAGTAGAGTGTAGTACTAAGAAAATAGTTTTTGTCCTGGGGCTTTTTTGGAATTTGCTGTTTGTTTTCTAAAATAGAACTGGGTATGTGCTGTACAATGTACAGCGCTTCATCCCCAATAATGGTCATTCCAAAACCTGTCTAATCCAAGGCAGGATCACTTGGACCAAAACCTTCCAGCAGTACTGGCCACAGGACAGGAAGCCAGTCCATCACATACCAGGGTCAAACTAGCACACATTTTAGGGGATGTGAGAGGCAAACTGATGTAGGCACAGGGAGAATATACAAACTTAGCCCTCTGCCACCATGTTAAGACCCCCATATGGTTTCTGACTGATAGTTGCTCCTTTGAACTGCATGTGGATTTTGCATTCATTTTGATGATGAAAACTCTCCTTTGGTGTAGCCTTTGATGAGATATTTGATTTCCAGTGCAAACACAAGATATGTTTATATGTTTTATATAGCATTTATGTTTATTGACTAGCTATGTGAATTCATCTTTAGAAATTTTATTTATTAAATACTTTTTGCTGCTAATTTTACCCAATAATTCAAAATGCACTGGTAAATTATACAAGCATATATTTTTTAGAATTCTTTTAAACTACAGTAGCTCATACCTTTATCATTCATTGAAACTTTACGTGAATGCTGTATATGACATATTTTAATATATTCACATTCTGTCCATAAAATGCTACAATTATATACTAGTGTGTATTTGTGTGTTTCTTCTTTTTGTTATTTAAATTGTATAGTTTATGGTAAAAGTAACAGTCAGAGATGAGCACAAGTTATGCCAGTATGCATTTCCACTATTCGGTCAAATAAAATAAAAAGAGAGCCTATGTATAAAGTTCATTTGGAGAAGCAGAACGAGAAACATTGTTTCTAAAGGAAATGAAAACCATAGCTGACAACCAACCAGAAAGAGGCAGCTGTAGATTAGAAAGGACTGTCATTAATAGTGAACAACAGAAGGGAGGCTACTGGTGGCATCCAGAATATGTGAAGGAATGTTGAAATCTGAGAATTTTGGCTGAAATATCAACAAAGCTCCTGTTAAATTGTTAACACCTACACAAGCGTTACTACAGGGAAGAACAGTGAATGCTGAATTACAGGAAAATATCATAGAGGGTGGGAAAGAAGACATTCAGCAAAGGGATTAGTTACAAAGTGACCTGAAGCTTGTGTGTTAGCATTGGTCAGTCATTTCCGAGACCTGCTTCTTCTAATATAACGATTGTAGAGTGAGCCAGAGGCATTATTGGCATTATCAGTTACAAGGCATACATTATTTTTCTTGTGTAACACATGCAGACTTGGAGCACATAAATATATATTTAAGACTTCTATACCATAAGAGTTATGTTGCTGTAAATATACATATCTAGTGTGAGACATGCCCAGACACCACCAGTCGGAAACCACATCTTTATAAAAGTACACATTTTATTATGCACAAAAACACCGTCCCAAACACAACGCACAGTGCTTCCAGCACCAATCACTCCTTTTCCAGGTTTTAAACTCGATGTCCGTGACCTCCTTTCCTCTCCTTATGGGAGCTTCGTCCTGCTCCCACTCCCAACTCAAGCTCCCTGATTGTAGGGAGGCGGCCCCTTTTATTTCCACAGAGATGTGCTCCAGGTGCCTGATGATGTTCTTCCAGCAGCACTTCCTGGTGTGGCGGAAGTGCTGCCCTTTACACTGGAAGCACTCCGGGCGTCTCCAGTAGGATCTTCCTCCATCTTCCCGAGTATCGCGGAAGTAAATGTTTCCTGGGTTCCACGAGGCTTGAGGCGCCCTGGCGGTGGCCACGGGTCCCAACGGGTTGGAACTTCTTTACTCCTCTCCCGTGGTCCTCTCCTGATCCAGCGCGTTTGCCCCCTTGTGGCCCGGAAGATACAAATGCCACCTTCCGGTCCTTCCAGGCATCCCGGCTGGGTAAGAACCCCAGCCATCTGTGACACTAGGCATATATACAGTCAGTCCTGTAAGTGATGCTAATATAAATTATTGGTAACAAAAGGTCATTTGTGCACTTGTTAGTGTTGTATCTGTACTATGGCCAGGCACATTTGTACACACCTGCAGATGCCAGCCAACCCAACCTGGCCATCTGTGGGTTTGGGGAGGACAACCCAAGTATCTCGAGTGAACCAGTAGGACAGTCAGGCCTGCTTCACACAGACAGGCCAAGTTTGGAACATAGGACTCTGGAGTTGTGTGCCTTCATGCTGGATTTGAACATTTCCTTAGCACAAGCTACATAAAATGGACTTTAATTGTCTTATTTGCCTCCTTTAGCTATGTAATTGTCCACTTCTTTTCTCCTCTTTAAGATCTTACAGAATGATAGATAACACAGCCTTTACTTTTGGATTCAACATAATCCTTTCAAATACGTTACACTGAATACTAAAAATATAGAATCATATTTACAGAAGGCACTTCTTACTTTGTAATTCTGGATATCTCCTATGGAGGAAAACATAATGGCAAACTGCTCCGAACTAGTTAATAGTGTCCTGCCGCCTCCTTCTGCATTTTAGAGTTAATGCTTTAACATTGTGAGTTACCTTTTTATATAATGTATTCTCATCTAAAGTGAGCTAAATACAGGTAGTGGACTAAAACTATCCATAATAATTTGATTTTCTGACCGATGCTACTCACCAGTTGTGATAAAGAGCTTTGAGAAACTGGTACTGGGACACATTAAACCAGATAGTATTATGCACTTCATACCAACCTGCAAAATCTGGATAGTAAAAACTGCTATGCCAAAGTCTTCTTTATAGACTACAGCTCACCCTTTAACATTGTTGTACCATCAAAGTCAACCACCAGCCTCCTTGATTTATTGTTTAGTGCCACCCTCCGCAACTGCATTTTGAACTTCCTAACCAGCAGACCTCCACATGTGTGGACTGGCAGCATCACATCCTCCATGCTAACCCTTAACACAGACACTCCACAGAGTAATGTGCACATGCTCTCTTCTGTTCTCTTGTTCACCACTGACTGTGTGGCCAGACACAGCTTGAACTCCATCATCATGATGACACTACAATCATGAGACATCTTGTAGAGAACAGGTCCACATGCTGATTCAGTAGTGCCAGGACAACAACTTAATGTCTTAATGTCTACAAAACCAAAGCGCTCTGGAGGAAGGCCACACTACCATCTGCATTTGACAGAAGCTATACAAAACGTGAGCATCTTTACGTTACTTGGGGTCAATCCTTTTTTTTTTTTGTTCTTTATTTCGCCTTAATTTCTCGTATTAGGAATTTGTTAGTTTTTGCATACTTCTTGCGGTCAGAGCACATGGTCAGCCATTGTACAGCACTCCTGGAGCAATTGAAGGTTAAGGGCCTTGCTCAAGGGCCCAGCAGAGTAGGATCTCTCTTGGTAGTGATGGGGATTCGAACCGGCAACCTTTGGGATACCAGGACAGATCCTTAGCCTCAGAGCCACCACTCCGCCCAATAGTATGTACGGTCTTCAATGGGCAGAAAACATCTTCAATTGGGATGGCTCGCGAATGCCTCTTCTTCTTTAGAAAGCTTGGATGTCTCAATCTATGTTCATCAGCTTTCTTAGGTGCACATCCTATCTATCCTAACCTTGGTATGGTGCCTGCTTTATTTGGAATGATGAAATTCGCTTAGAATATTACTGGTACTCACATATTTTAAAGATCTCTGCCATCCTGAATAGTCACTTTAATGCTCCCATCTTTGCATTCTGAGACATTTTTTATCCTGAGGTCATAAGGCTACAACTTCAATAGTTGCTTATACTGATGTTACATGAGTGTACAAGATGTGTGTTTCTTGTCTGATTTTGTATTCAATGTATGGTGCTGTATGTCTGTTATTCGTCTGTTGGAGATATGCCACTAAGAATCTCACTGTACTGTTTGAACTTGAAATAAAAAGAGGCACAGAAAGGTTTCGGTAAACTATACTGACAGAAAATAATCTCAAACCTGTTTTCTCTCGCAATATCAATGGGGAGTAGACCTCCTGGTCTTTGTGTCAATAGCCTCTTTCAGTTCCAAAACTTTGAATACACAGCTTCCATGACTGAATCTGTTCATTTTCAGATTTGGTTTTATTTTTGACTTTTTTGAACATTACTGCCTTTCCCACCCAGACATTATTTCCCCACTTGCCAAGCGTGATGTTGGGTTTCATCTGATCTAAACTGATTAATTTTGGCTAATTGCAGTTTATGGTCTATGCAGTAATCTTAACCAGTATCAGCAATCTGTAGCCCTGCCGTCTTGATGGTCTAATTGCTGTTGTACGTTGGGGACCCCACTTGATCTCACTATCAACAATCCACTCCTTTAATTGATTTTCTGTTAACAAGAGAGTGTTGTTCATTTTATATTTGAATGGGAAGACTTAACCAACTTTGGAAAAAAACATAAGGACAGAAAAGATGGAACCTGTTCTCATGTAAAGCATCAAGGAATGGGAGGTAAAAATGGCAAAACTGGGAAGACTATGAGAAAATTTGGGATCAATAAGTTTTATTGGTTGAGAAAAGGTCTAAGTCAAAAAGTTGCTTTGCCAAAGTTCTAATACTATATGCATACAGTATGAGGATATTCACAATACTGGACATAGCAGAATATGTGGGGCTGACTTCTACATCTTTGCCCCTGAAGACATCACCTGCCATGACTCCTGGTATTTGACCTCTAGCAACTCTTGAGCAACATGGTGGTGTGGAGAAATTCAAAACACAGTGATTATAAATAAGGTTTAAATCAATAGACAGTATTCTGAATTCTTAGTATTTAAAAACCACCATAAAAATGATGATTAGAGTCCTCCACAAAACATATTTACTTTAGTATAAGCTGAAGGGTATGTCGGGCTAGTCAGTCAATGTACTACTGTGTTTCTTTTTTTGGTAACAATTTAGATTACTACAAAAATGTGTCTATTACACATTAGCTGTTACGTAACAAGACCATAAAAAAGGCTTTTTTGGTTTTCATAACATTTATAAAACATCAGTAGACCATAGTGTGGCATATACAGTAGATGGTAAAATGATTTGTTAATATCAAAAGAAATGTCTCCGTTAAGTCACCTTAGAGCACTCAAAGGTGAAGCTTTCTTACTGGGTGCAGAGATGAATGACCACTTTACTGATGCTTTATAAGTGTTAAGAAGACCAAAAGAAGTATTTTGGTAACACCTTCTTATATATAAACATCAATGTGTGGAAGTGTGTGTGCCTGTCTGGCCCGGAAGTGTGAGGTGGAGGCAGGGTACGGGCTTTACCTCCGTGGAAATGGAAAACTCGCTTAGCCGCTAATAACACAAGTGGGGTTAGCACATCAGCAAAACAAAACCTCAGAAGAAAGACAAAGTCGCTTATCCGCTAATATTGACAAAACAGTATCCCTTTTACTTGTCCTCCCGCCACTAATACACATGCGAAGCAAGCTCATCCTCAAAATGAATCCTCCTAGGAGAGAGATGCCCAGAGTTGTTCCTTTCAATTACCTGACATCTCTACATTTCAGGTTTTTTCCTGATAATTTTAATAGTTTCTAGGACCCCAGGCTTTTTACAGCACAGACTTATACAGCTAGTACTACAAAATAGTAAATGTGCAACAGGTTCATATCTGAACTAAAGGGTTACATTTTCTTTTCTGGAGTTAGAGTATTGCACATGAATTAAAAATAAAAGAAGCCAGTGTAGTCTTCATAGCTGAATGGGTGTGTGGTCAGTATATTCAGTTTCAGTGTTCTACAGTTGTACTTGAACGTTTGTGAACCCTTTAGAATTTTCTATATTTCTGCATAAATATAACCTAAAACATCATCAGATTTTCACTCATCCTAAAAGAAGATAAAGAGAAACCAGTTAAACAAATGAGACAAAAATATTATACTTGGTCATTTATTTATTAAGCAAAATGATTGAATATTACATATTTGTGAGTGGCAAAAATATGTGAACTTTTGCTTTCAGTATCTGGTGTGACCCCCCTTTGCAGGAATAACTGCAACTAAACGTTTCCGGTAACTTTTGATCATTCCTGCACACCGGCTTGGAGGAATTTTAGCCCATTCCTCCGTACAAAACAGCTTCAAATGGGATGTTGGTGGGTTTCCTCACATTAACTGCTCGCTTCAGGTCCTTCCACAACATTTCAATTGGATTAAGGTCAGGACTTTGACTTGGCCATTCCAAAACATTAACTTTATTCTTCTTTAACCATTCTTTGGTAGAACGACTTGTGTGCTTAGGGTCGTTGTCTTGCTGCATGACCCACCTTCTCTTGAGATTCAGTTCATGGACAGATGTCCTGACATTTTCCTTTAGAATTCTCTGATATAATTCGGAATTCATTGTTCCATCAATGAAGGCAAGCCGTCCTGGCCCAAATGCAGCTAAACAGGGCCAAACCATGATACTACCACCACCGTGTTTCACAGATGGGATAAGGTTCTTATGCTGGAATGCAATGTTTTACTTTCTCCAAACATAACACTTTTCATTTAAACCAAAAAGGTCTATTTTGGTCTCATCTGTCCACAAAACAGTCTTCCAATGGCCTTCTGGTTTATCCACGTGATCTTTAGCAAACTGCAGACGAGCAGCAATGTTTTTTTTGGAGAGCAGTGGCTTTCTCCTTGCAACCCTGCCATGCACACCATTGTTGTTCAGAGTTCTCCTGATGGTGGACTCATGATCATGAACATTAGCCAACGTGAGAAAGGCCTTCAGTTGCTTAGAAGTTACCCTGGGGTCCTTTGTGACCTCGCCGACTATTACATGCCTTGCTCTTGGAGTCATCTTTGTTGGTCGAACACTCCTGGGGAGGGTAACAATGGCCTTGAATTTCTTCCATTTGTACACAATCTGTCTGACTGTGGATTGCTGGAGTCCAAATTCTTTAAAGATGGTTTTGTAACCTTTTCCAGTCTGATGAGCATCAACAACTCTTTTTCTGAGGTCCTCAGAAATCTCTTTTGTTCCTGCCATGATACACTTCCACAAACATGTGTTGTGAGGAGCCGACTTTGATAGATCCCTGTTCTTTAAATAACACAGGGTGCCCACTCACACCTGATTGTCATCCCATTGATTGAAAACACCTGACTCTAATTTCACCTTCAAACTAACTCCTAATCCTAGAGGTTCACATACTTTTGCCACTCACAAATATGTAATATTTGATTATTTTCCTCAATAAATAAATGACCAAGTATAATATTTTTGTCTCATTTGTTTAACTGGTTTCTCTTTATCTACTTTTAAGACTTGAGTGAAAATCTGTGGATATTTTAGGTCATATTTATGCAGAAATATAGAAAATTCTAAAGGGTTCACAAACTTTCAAGCACAACTGTACTCCATTATTTTAATGTGGTTATGGTTTCATTCTAAGCATGTATAGCATGACAGTGCAAAGACAAAGTAACAAGTTTTCCTATTCAGACTAAAGGTGAGTTTAAATTTGGTTCTCTTTCTAAAATACAACATAGAGACTTTCTTTTTTTGATACACAAGTCACACAATGGAAACAAGAAGTGATGTTCTACTTATATTTAGGATGAAATGTGCAGAGATTAAGAAAGTGAGTGTATTCACGATAGTTTATTAATAAGTTATCCACAAACAGTTTATTCCTGCATTGCATAATACAATTGTGCCATCTTTGCAAGCAAGACCATTATGACTCTGAGCATTACTAATAGTCTTTTGTTTACCTGCAAAGTGTTCACATGGCTACATGGAATTTTTTGATTACATTTTCCTAAAGTAGGGGCCTGAGTTGCCTCAAAAGGCTGCATATTGTAATCTTTTCAGTTAGCCAATAAAAGGTGTTGCTCTGCTTGAATTCTCATTACAAGGTGTTCACATCAAACTGTAATTTGTGTAATTCTATATTTTTGAGGCGGGAGCCCTCAACTCTTTATGGTAAGTATTATTTTAAAAGTAATATGTTGTATTCACACCCATGAATATGTAGCAATGATTGCTCCTGCACATGTTGGAGTGCTTTAACATGAATGTATGTGGGTTTAAACAGGTTTATGTTTTTCTTCTAGTCTGCAGTAGTCCACAGCTGGTATTTCAAGACCCCATTTTGTCCTTTAAGGAATGGCATTTTTCTTGCCACTCTCCCTGTCAAACCTGAAGCACAAAGTCTCCTCTTCACAGTAGAAACTGAGACTTGCTTTTTTCGTTTTGCGCGTATTATGCAAGCTGGTGACCCTCAGAAACTTGTCTTCTGATTAGGACTTTTGAGTCTGCCAGATCTCTTCCTATCAGAGTTTCCTCCAGTTTCTAATTGCCTTTGGATTGAGTAGGACTATGTATTCACAGACACTTTTTGTCTGCAGTTTGTCTAAATGAAAAGCCTACACTTCTAAGGGTAATAATACTCTGTTGCATTTCATTTCTTAATTCCAATTTTCTTGCCATTACCACTGGAATTTATAACTTTCTACAGTGTGCCATGGTCCAAGTAGTACTTCAGAGGATGTAGTGACACAGTCTGTCCCAACTCTGCTTTAAGACAGACTGAGGGTTTTGAAGCGATCAACAGAAGTTGGGACACCTGTGCAAATAGTCTGCTTCAACTTACAAGGCTTAATTTATTCTAATAGCTGCTGAACACTTGTAGGTTGTAACCTATTAGTTGTTCCATGAAGAAGGCTCATTTGTAATATTCTGAACTTTCATTTTTTTCGGTTTTTACCAACTTAAACTTTAAATTTAACCCCTGGCAGTTTACTGCTTACCTTTTCACCACTTTAGGTCATTCTTTGTATTTCAAATAATTACATTTGAAGAAAAACTGAGGTGTTCTAACACTTTTGACTGGTATAGTATATGTATTTGTATATGTATATATTTATATTATTTAATCTAACCTGTGCAACATATGCATTATGAATGAGGCATTATAATGAAGTAGAAGGTGGATGGTCAACGGATTTCTTTATCATCTTCCCAGACTGGCCAAACTGGTATAACATTTACTGATTATAAAGGGCTTTTGGCATCTTCAACATCATAAAAAATTGCGTGCATGATTTTGTCGTTTGGCACGGTGGCACAGTGGGTAGCACTGCTGCCTCACAGTTAGGAGACCCGGGTTCACTTCCCAGGTCCTCCCTGCATGGAGTTTGCATGTTCTCCCTGTGTCTGCGCGGGTTTACTCCGGTTTCCTCCCACAGTCCAAAGACATGCAGGTTAGGTGCATTGGTGATCTTAAATTGTCCCTAGTGTGTGCTTGGTGTATCGGTGTGTGTGCCCCCTGCGGTGGGCTGCCGCCCTGCCCAGGGATTTGTTCCTCCCTTGTGCTCTGTGTTGGCTGGGATTGGCTCCAGCAGACCCCCGTGACCCTGTGTTAGGCTGTAGTGGGTTGGAGAATGGATAATAGATTTTGTAATTACTCACTCAGACTTTAAATGTCTTTGGTGTTAGAGGATCTCTATGTTTTAGTTGTTTCAATTATTGTATGGATATCAGACTAATAGTAACAGATCCAAGAGTTATCCCCAGGTGCTGTATGAAATGTTTCCTAAATTACTCCCAGTCAAAATTCTCTAACCTGAGGTTCTATTTGAAACATCAGATACATTGTGTTATGTCACTGAACTGAATAAGGATTTAAGGGAGAATCAGGAGATAGATGTTTAAACTGGGAGATCAAGGGTGAAAACAAGACTCAAAAATTATGGTCAAATATTTTAAACCAGAAGGTCACTTTTAAAATGAAAGTTCTTCAGCAAAGACCATTTAGAAAAGGGTTTTGCACCGACAGCTTGGATGACCTTTTAACCCTTTGTGTCATTACCTAAAGGCCACAACCACCAAGGACACACCACTCACAATGTGTGACACTGCCCTGACAACGGCAGCAAAAAAATGGCCGTAAATAAAGAGAGATCATGTAAAATAAACGGGAATTAAAAAATAAATATCAGTGTCAAAATGTGCAACCCAAACAAAATCCTGCAAACAAGTGCCAGGTCTCTAGAAACTATGGAGAAAAGCAAATAAAAATATGAATATAAACCAAATCATACTGCATTGATGTTTCTTTTTAAGAGTCAACTGGCACCGAAGCTGTTCATGTTTAACTGTTCATTAAGGACTGCCGATCCATAACTAAACCCTGAACTGTCTGTGGTTTCATGCACCATCCTCTTTGACCGCTTGATTCAATGAGGCAACAGTTTCTACTGTATTTGATGTAGCAGGCTGGTCACATCTTACGTCATCTTTGAGAGACCCCCTGCTGTTATGAAAAGCAACAACCGCTCTCTTGACTGCAGCACATGATGACGACTGGTCCTTGTCTGCGTTGACCGGGCATATTTTCCTCTACTGCATCAAATTTCATGATAGCAAGATACAGTACTTGTTTTTGCAGTTTTTAGCATCCACAACAGCATGGCTCTGAAACAAGAAATATTCTATGCACTATAAACGCCTCAGCCTTATAATTCACAGAGTTGTACGCGGGATATAATTGTTGGCCAAATTATTTAAAATTTCCAAATTGTTGGAAAATCAGCACTAGAGGATACCTTTGTCTATAGTTAGAAAAGTTGGTCAATACATTTGTTATAATATTATGTTACAATATCCAGTTTCCAAATGCACTTGTCCAGAGCAGTGTCGCCGATCAATATCATAACCATGCTAATATCCCAAGGTTGCTTAGTTCAGTTTTAAAAGCTTCTACATATTCAATATTCTCATTAAAATTTTACTTGAGTGGGAAATAGTTTTGATTTTACTTGAAATGTCACTAGCTGCATATTTCACATGATTGTGCCTTTGTGACTTTCTTGGTAACTGCTTATTCACTAAATGTTTATAAAAGTTGGCAATACTGTGCTTTGTTTAAAAATGTTAATGAATGTATTTTTATAGAGAAAAATACCAAATGATGACTGTAGTTAAATTATTTGGATCAGTTTTTCAGTTGTATAAATTGTTGATAAACTCAAATACAGCAGGGGTTCTTAAACTTTTTAATCAGATGACCTAAATTAGAAGATCGGGACCGTAATGTGACCCAAGAAGAGGATTATTATCATAATGACAACAGAGTCACAGACAAATAATAATGGCCATATAATTAAAGTAAATGTTTTTGTTTCCTTTCAAGCATCTTTTTTCCCTTGAATAGTATTAAAAGAGAAAAATGTGACACTAACGTATTGTTAAACCAGTACTCTGTTTATTCATATTCCAAATATGCTTATTCAGTGCAGGATGATGGGGAAGCTGGAGTCTATCCCAGCAACCATAGGGTGCAAGGCAGGAATGATCCCTGGACAGGATGCCATCCCATCACAGGGTGAACACACACACACACACACACACACACACAGTAAAGCCCAATTAGCACCACCAATCCACTTAACATGCATGTCTGGACTGTGGGAGAAAACTGGAGCACCAGGAGGAAACTCACATGTACATGGGGAGAACATGCAAACTCCACACAGCGAACATCCGGGGCTTCAACCTAGAAGAGCTTTTATCATTCAAAACAGGAAAAGATTTCTGAGGGGCATCACTGCCAGTGGAAGTGCTTAGTTTAAATTCATTAAAGTTGAGAGAGAGAGAATTTCTTGGGATGTGGTATGAGGATGAGATGAGTTTTGACAGTATAAAGGTCATTTAACTCTGTTACTGTTACTTTTAAACAATTTACCTTGTTTTTCAAATGAGCTCCACTATTAACAATACATTTTTCTAATTGACTTTGTATACTCCCGGATACGTTCTCCCGTGGATAAGTTGGGACTTGATTTATCGTATAATTTCTGGTTTTCTATAATGTCGGTCGTATAAGTCAAATGCGGAAAACTCACACCATTGGTTCAAGATATTATGATATGCTAATGCCCACCTGAGAGAGTGACCACAGAGCACACTGCCCCTTTTTTTCTACGTGGGTGCAGCAATGCGCTGTATCGACTCATGCTCCTAACCTCTCTCTATCTCTCTATTTTGCCCAAATACCCGAACTATTCCGAAGCGACGTTTGCACTGTTTTATATCTCACACCCTCATACCCCTTTATGTGAGAGCATCTCTTATCTACGATGGAGCATTCGATTAAAAGAAAATATAAGGCTGGTTTTAAATTTAACATTGTTGAAGTAGCGCTAGAAATTGGTAACTGTGCTGCTGCAAAAATTTCGATGTGTCTGAGAAACTGGTGTGAGCTTGGAGGAGGGCAAGAAAATGTAAAAAAAAAATAAATAAAAGTGTTGCATTTTTGAATGGGTGTAAGTCACGGTTTAGTTTTATGATAGATTTTTCGGTTTTCAAGACCCAACTTGTACATGAGTATACAGTATACGGTAGTTTCAAATATTGGGATTTCCATTTAACAGTTCCAATAACTGAATAAAAATGCTAAATCATTCCTAAAAAATAAATACACTGTATGTACTTTATATGGGGATAGGATAAATCTTGCAGAATAATTCAGTGAGCAGTCCAGTTTGAAATGTTTAACTCTACTGACTAACATCGTGTTGAATGTCTATTGCTTGTCTTACCCTTTTAATATTTTCTGGTGTTCTTACAATTCTCAGCAGTCTAACAAACATGTCTTTCGCACTACCAGTAAACTGATATTTACCAAATTGCTTTAAAATAATGTGGCAATAAACAGTTCTGGTCGAGAAACAGGAAAGAGGGGCTGACAGGAAATGCAAGGGTCAAAAAAGATTTGTGGGTTGTCTGTAACTATTCTCACAATCCTGTGCATATGCCGCTCCTGTATTTTTCTTGGCCTGCCTGACCAGCAACTGTGCCTGCAGCCTTCCATTTCCCGATTACATTCCTTACAGTTGAAACTGACAGCTTAAACTTCTGAGATATCTTTTTGTAGCCTTCCCCTAAACCAGTGTTTCTCAAAAAGTGGGGCGCGCCCCTTTGACCTCGGGGAACATGCTTTTTTATTTTTCTTTTACATTTTTTTTTAATTTAGAATGCACTTTTAATCTTTTCTGTTACATTTAATAAAGCTATTCTTTGTTGTAAATTGGTCCATATTTCTTTCTTTTTTTATTCTCTTATACGTTATTAAGGATACAGTGTTATGCAGAGGTGTACTTATAACAATTTTATAGACAAATGATACTATTTATAGTTGTGCGGGGGGCGCGAGATGTTTTCTTCTTCCTAGGGGGGGCATGACAGAAAATAATTGAGAAGCACTGCTCTAAACCATGATACTGAACAATCTTTGTTTTCAGATCTATTGAGAGTTGCTTTGAGGATCCCATGCTGTCACTCTTCAGAGGAGAGTCAAAGGGAAGCACAACTTGCAACTGACCACCTTAAATACCTTTTCTCATGATTGGGCACATCTGTCTATGAAGTTCAAGACTTAACAAGCTAATCCAACCAATTTGGTGTTGCGAGTAATCAGTATTGAGCAGTTACATGCATTCAAATCAGCAAAATTACAAGGGTACCCACATTTTTGCACAGCCAGTTTTTCACATTTGATTTAATTTCATACAACTAAATGCTGCTTCACTAAAAATCTTTGTTCGGAAAACACCCCAGTACTCAGATGTTCCTAGGAAATGAAAGACATACCACTGTTATATTTTTGTTGAAAGTGGAGTAAATTATTATGCAGGTTGAGAGGGATTCACAAACTTTTTCATATGACTGTAGATAGATAGTTAGACTCAAAATGAGTCAGAAAATACTGGTGGCATTAGTTGATTAGAGGAGGTAATAAATTCTGCATATTAAGAGTCAGTTTGAAAAAAGTATGCTTGTTTGTCAAATTTCTTATGTTCTTTGTTCGTAAGACCTGTGTAAAGTTAGAACTTCATAAATAATTGAATATGTTTCCTTTTTACTAGTTTTTTTTTTCTATCATAGAAAAAATGACACATAAAATGGTGAATTCCTGTGCTTTGTTGTAAAAAATGACAATGATGAGCATTTCATTTTAGGAATTTAATAATATTAAAGAGCGGGTAAAGGCTATGAATATTTTTGTAGGGTACTGTAACATGAATAGAATCTATGAAAAATTGTGGACCTGGTAAGCATGTGCCTTAGTTAAAAGAAAGCCCAAGTTGAGAGTTTAAACTACACACGCCAAATTCAGATTGCAAAACAGGAAGCCATACTTGTAACTGAAAGGCACTTGAAGTGCCCTTGCAGGTAAGCAGCAACCAGAAAACATTGTGCTATATCCACCTGAAGAATGTCACAGAAGGAAATACAGTGCAGGCACTAAAGCACAAGTGTCTGGGTATGGATAGATAAAACTATTCCCCAGAACCCTTTGGTTGTTTTAGGCAGCACATTGAACAGATGGTATCAGATACTCTAGCCTTTCAACTGTCTGCTGATATTTAGGGATATATGAGTATATGGGAGTACCACAGGGAGCCTTAGACAGACAAGCCCAGGACCTTTAGAAGGAGTAGAATGTTTGGTGTTTGCCCAGAAAGTAGCCCCATGTTGAGGGCTAAAGGCTACTCCCTTCAAGTGACTGACTAAGTGTGGACATGGAAGAACAGTTTAGGGAATCATTTGACTGGCCTGGTTGTAGGAAAATCAGAGAAGGATTGTAACTGGTTGGTGGGCATGTGGGTGAACCACCCCACAAGATAGGGAGTGACTTTGATTTGTTTTATATTTTACTAGCAAAATACCCGCGCTTTGCAGCGGCGAAGTACTGCATTAAAATTTTTATTAAGAAGAAAATTAAACCTTTTTAAACTGAGGGAAAATATACCAATAATTATTTGTTAAGGATCTCTTTGTATACCATGTTGTCAGTTCGGCCCTCCGGTTGTAACATGACCAAGCTGTGCGCTGAGCTTACTCTTGAGCATGTAACTTACAGATGGCCATGTGAACAGTAATCTTGTCTCAGATCTCACAGCTTGGATTGCTGCTGTCATAATCGCTTTGAGTTTCATGGTTTGTTTGAATTACGACAGTATTTGCAGGATTTGTTGTGTTGAAGTGACATTTGGCATCTGTCAAGCGTTGTAAGCACACAACCGGTTTCATCGATAAAATCACATCCAGCTTTTGAGAGTTTAAACATTCATAAACATCAAAGTGTCCACTATTGAAATCGTCACCTGTCAATCTATGATGTTTAAGTGGGATTGGCGGTGTCGAAAGGTGTAAAATATTTGGCCATTTCGGTACACTTGAAAGCGACAACCGAACAATTCAGCGGCAGCCATCAATTCACATGCAGAACCATAGGTGAAGGGCTTAAGCATTTCACTCTTCTAGTGCTCCTGTGTAGTCTAATTATCTCCTGTACCGTCATCAGTCCACACATTTAACCTGTCATTCAATACATAAGACAGAATGTTCCTCCGGATATCAAGAGTGAGCCTGATATGGCCGTGCAATATGTAACAAAAAGAATGGAAAAGGTAGGTGCTATCTACGGGCATGGAAACCACTCAGTAAGTGACAGTTCTTTGATCGATAGTGATCACCTCAATAGATATGGTAATGGGGGTTGGAATGACAAAGGAAATGGGTACCTGAGCAATGTAAAGTAAGTCTAAAATACCTACACAATAACTACCTGTATAATCGTAATAAATGAACAATAAAACAGCGGAGAAGCCATGGATTAAACAAAAAGGCTGTAGTTATCAGTAGGGAGACGTGAATCCCGTGGCGAAGCAAGGAAGGGAATGTAGAGACCGGAGCGACGGACGGCCTTATATAGGCAGGCAGCCAACAACGTGGGAGGCGTTGGGATGGGGGACCCAACGCCACCTCACATGGTGACCGAGGTGCAGGCTATGGACGTATATATGTACGTAAGTAGGATTCAGTTAGCGTTGGGAACCCGTGTACCAAATTTCTTGAAGATGGGCCCAAGTAACAAAGACTGTTGAAAAGTTCAATATGGCAGCCAACAGTGGCATCATACCACCGAAACAAGTACGTACATTGGTTTTGGTTAGTGCAGGGAAGCCGCCTACCAAATTTTGAGAAGATGGGGCCATAAATAAGAAAGTTCAACATGGCGGACGTTGTTGACCGTTATGATCGTTATGCGTAGAATTTCGAAATGAAACCTGCTTAACTGTTGTAAGTAAGCAGTAAGGAATGAGCCTGCCAAATTTCAGCCTTCTACCTACACTGGAAGTTGGAGAATTAGTGACGTTGGAAAGTTCAATATGGCAGCCGACAGTGGTGTTATACCAACGAAGTCAGTACGGCCATCGGTTTCCATTCAAAGTTCAATATGGCGGCCGACAGTGGCATCATACCAACGAAATAAGTACAAAATTTCAGCCTTCTACCTACACAGGAAGTTGGAGAATTAGTGATGTTTGGAAAATTTAATATGGCGGCCGGCAGTGGCGTCATACCACCGAAATAAGTACGCTCATCGGTTTTGGTTAGCGCAGGGAAGCCACCTACCAAATTTTGTGAAGATGGGGTCAGCCTTCTACCTACACGGGAAGTTTGAAAATTGGTGACGTTGGAAAGTTCAATATGGCAGCCGACAGTGGCGTCATACCATCGAAATAAGTAAGTACATCGGTTTCGGTTAGCGCAGGGAAGCCGCCTACCAAATTTTGTGAAGATGGGGCCATAAATAAGAAAGTTCAACATGGCAGATGTTGTTGACCGTTATCGACCGTTATGACTGTTACGTGTAGAATTTCGAAATGAAACCTGCTTAACTTTTGTAAGTAAGCTGTAAGGAATAAGCCTGCCAAATATCAGCTTTCTACCGACATGGGAAGTTGGAGAATTAGTGATGAGTCAGTGAGTCAGTGAGTCAGTCAGTGCGTCAGTCAGTCAGTCAGTGAGGGCTTTGCCTTTTATTATTATAGATTTACTAGCTGGCTTAATATACAGTTTTGTTATGATTCCAGGTACATTAAGAATGTATTTCTGTACAATTTTTTTTCTCTCAACTTCTAATTGTGTTTTTTGGATTTTTTGACTATGGAGATGTAAGTTTCAATTTTGTTTTTCTTCTTTTTTCCATATGCATGGAGTTCCATACATGGCAACACAGTGTGTGAGGACAGGATTTTCACTGACTCACCGAAACTCAGCCAGTCCCCAATTACTATCTGTCGGCTTCACCCGGAGCTGGCCTAGAAATAGGGAGCTGTTATAAACAACTATATTAATCAGAAAGTAAAACTAAATCCCCACAAGGGAAGGATAATTAGAAACTCTGGTTTGTATTAATAGGGCAAACAAAGAAATTTTTATGAATAAAAAGATTCATTTACCAAAAATCTAAATCCTTTAAACTGGGCAAAAATAACCAAAAAAGCCAGAAAATCAAGCACAGAAAACACAATACCCACTGATACTCCACTCAGAAAACAAAATGCTTGACTGCTAAATCCTACATCTGGCTGGAAAAACAAACTCTGACATCTGGGTGGCCCCGCCTCTTGGGGAACCAGCCACAAAACACAAGGAACATAGGCACATTTAAAAAGACAGTACATAATAGAAAATAGATAAAAATAACAAATAATAACTCAAAAATAACAATAGCACATACATTTAATCTGAAACCTAGCAATGTCTAAATGTATGTTTAACAAAGTCCAGGTTTATTTTCTTTTTGTTAGATATTTACTATGTAGCTATTTTGTTGTAAAATTATTATAAGGCAACTGTCTGTTGCTAGCAGTGTGGCCCCAAAGGTTAGACAATCATAAACACAACAGCATTAAATCCATTGTCAAAGAATCAGGGTCAACCAAAGCCATCCAAAAAAACATGTGCTGATACTCTCAGTTAGTACTCTAGGCATTCTAACCTACTGCTGTGGTTTTTTACTTTGATTCTTGTTGTTTTTGTTTTGTTGCCACTGATTATTGTCCTCCTGGTGTTGACTGTTCCTAGCCATCCTGACTTTATTTATCTCCTGATCCTATGTAGCCTCCTTACTGTTATGTTTATCCCTGGAAAAACAAGCCAAAAAATGTTACATTTTTTCAACAAGAACAGAAATATGTAAACAACAAAATGTCAGCATAAAAGGTATGTCGTGTCCAGTGCTGTAGTGATGCAGGTTTAGTGTACGTCTTTTGTGTGATATGTTATGAAACAGTCACCCACGCATAGCTCGATGTTGCAACTGGGACAGAAGAAGTGTGTTTCTTTCGGCATTTTTCTTAGATTTTTTTTTCTGTTGTTTGCGCATAAGATGGTGGAATATCAGTGCCTCATCTGCACGATCGACGTGGCCCTTGTGTTATTGTAGGCTACCACAGTGCAAGGCCATAGTGAATAGCTGCTGCATTGTGAACAGTGCTTAGAAGGCTGAAGTCTTTCTTGTCCTTCTACATGATCACAATCATTGTGCCCTTTTTTGTCACGGAGCTACTTGAACCACATTAAACCTTCACTGAACCACACTCGCCATGCATATCACGGCAGTTCAATCATACAGTGCTGTATATATCAGCTTCGCTATCTGTGTCTGACAACCAATTCACATTGCCATCACTATCACTTGATTCAACTAATAATTTATTTGCACTCTGTTCTAAAACTGGTTTTACAGTTTCATACCTACACGCCACTCTGATTTGGTTGAAGGCACCATGCCACTCAAGAATTTTGATGATTTACCTTTGAGTGATAAAACACATAGAAACAAGATTTTTCACAGTATAATGGTATATTGCCCACTAGCTGGCAGCAGCTAGCAGAAGGAAAGAAAAATACATTAATAAAGTCATGGAAGGCAGTAAACTAAATTGAGTTAACATCCTTCTGTAAATTTCAACAAGTTTCACTTCCTCTTTCCAAAGAAATTCTCCCTAAGTCATTTTGTCCAACAATGGTGCAATCCCAAAGTGGAGTGCCCATGTTCATCTGACTTTGGCTTAAACTAGGCTAACGGCTGAGTGCTGCACTACCCAAAAGCCATTGTGACCATGTTGTATTGCATCAGCTTCAATCCAATGTGGTTACTGTGTAATTTTCAAATTACTTTTTGATTTAATCTGGGTGGAGTGGTGGCTCTGAGGTAGGGATCTGCACTGGGAATCGGAAGGTTGCTGGTTCAAATCCTGTAAACACCAGAAGTGACTCTACTCCATTTAGCCCTTGAGCAAGGCCCTTAATCTGCAGTTGCCCCGTCCTGGGTATGACATTAATCTGCTTCCAGCCTGACAAGTAGGCCCTCCAACCTGCAGGGAAAAACATGGGGGTTGATGGCAGAATTGGCACTCTAGCCACCATAGAAAAACACACTGTTCCATTCCATCTGAACTAGTGTGGTGCTGAGGTGTCACCTGTTGCCTGGCTGCACTCGGGTCCTATCTGGGATCCTGAGTTGGTTTGTCGTGTGGTGGGTGCAGCAACATTATCAGAACATGCTCCCAAATTTTTTTTCTCTCTCTCTCATAGATAGATAGCACTTAATTTGTCCACAGGGGAATTTTGACTTTTTACAGAAACTCAAAAAATAAATATGATAATATTATGAAAAACAACAAATACACACCAGAATGACTAAAAAGAAAGAAAAACTTTTGCCTTGGCTAAAGATGAAAAGAACAGTCAGTCATAGTGAAGCACTATATAGGTATCTGGCTGTAAGTATGAAGAAGTCCCAGAAGCATTTCTTTACACAAAATGGACTTGAATGAGATTAGTACACTCTGCATCATTCTTTCCTATACTAGATTTTTTTATTTAAATTTTCCTTTATTAATGTATACAGTAGTGCCATTGTGTCAGTTGTTTGTTATACAGCATTCTTAACAGTATTGCTGAAGTTTACAATGCCTTATCTGCTGGACTCAAAAATGCAATGCATTTTATTACTTACATGCATGACAAAATATATAATCTAACAGATGGCACATCACAAACCTTAAAGTTAAATACACCATCAGAATGTAACTGTTGGACAGATAGAAATTGGTTTATACAATATTAAATAGATTGTGTTTCCTCTTTTTAATTAACCTTCCATTAAATCTTCTCTAATATAACAATAAGAACGTTCATTTTGATTTTTATTTTTTATTTTAGATTTACACACAAATGTGCCATGTCACAAATTAAAACAAACAAATAAGTTTGCTTCCCTCTCTTTCGTCCCACTTTTTGAAACCTACTGTCACTATGACCTTGCTATGCCACCGTATCTTTGTTCAGTTTTGGATTTGACTTTTTAGATCATTTATTCAGGAAGTGGTCAGAGAGTGAGAGGCTTCAGCTATTCTCGCAGTATTTATAGACGAGCTCCAACTGATACTGAGCTGCTGCTTTGCCAGCACGTGGGGGTGGCTCTGCAACTTCTACAGCTTCATTGCGCTTAGGCAGGCGAGCCTTGAATACACACTGCACTGGCTTTGCGGTGTAGCAGATGCAGGATGCTGCGACAAGAATGTTTCACCTGAATTCTCAAGAGTAAAGAGAGGAAGTTAAAAGACAAACAACTCTTTACTTAAAGCTGCAGGGAACTCAGAAGGCAACCCCATTACTGTGTCAGCTTATGGTGCATGGTGGGCTTTACTAGAAGGAGCAAGAGCCTCCAGTGACAGGTGAGTGTTTTTCAACATTTGCTCTACACTCTGAACTACCAACAGAAATTCAATTAGAGTTTTTCAAGTAATTCTGTGTGTTCAGTTGTTATTTGTGCTGACTGGCCACACCATACAGAAGTGAAAATACCCGACTTTTGAAATCAGTAGTGCAATGACTGTAAGCAACTTTGTTTTAAAAGTACCTGCTTTCTGCAGACTGGAGAAAGATCTTATTTTTAGTCGTCGTCGCTTGTCCATCCCTGCCACTTATGCTCTGAGCAAGGTCAAAACAGCAATATGAGCAGCTAGAGAGAGAGGCAATGGCATGAGGGAGACCCTAGATTTTACTGGAAGGAATCCAAGGCTCCATTAAAACGTGCACAAGCTCAGATGGCCTCCCTGCACCGGCAGATGGTGCTGTCATTTGGCCATTTCCTGCCCCAGTTAATATAATGTCACAGCAGTACAAGCAAATACAGCTATAGCATTTGACTAAGGGGGGTGGGGTGGGAAGGTTAAAAGTACAAAACAAAAAGAAATTTACAGATTTTACAGCCCCACATCCACAATAAGAATCTGAAGTGATGACTTGCAGTAGATGAGTGAGGGTCATTAGGAGACAATACTAACAGCAGATCAGCCAACTTGCTTCTCAAACCTTTGCTTTATATAGTAACATTCAAAGGCTTTACAAACAGTGTAAATAACACAGCATTCTCAAATCTACTTAGCCCAATTCTGGATTACAGCGTCTGCTGTTTATTTTGGCCGCAACAGGAATCAACATTGGACAATTTTAAGTGTTTTACGCCTGGGAAAGCCACTATATAAAAATGCATTATTATTATTAGTGTACTAGGCCACTGCATGGTGTGCCCACACTCAAAAGATGCAAAATTTTAAGTACACTTCGTAAGCAACATCACAAATTGCTTTACAACAGTCAGTATTTCTAATACAATTCTCTAGTCAATAATCCAACAAGCTCCTTATTATATAGCGCCATGTTTGACGAAAACCCGAATACATCTTACATTTCTTATCCATCCACTCATTATCAAACCTACTTAGTCCAAATTCAGGGTCTCTAACTGTGCACAAAGCAGGACCTGATCCTGGATAGTACACCAGTCCACCATTGAGCACACTCACAAACAAATCCACTCCCTTAAACGCAGTTCATTCACAATCAGACTTAATTTTTTACAGTGGCTTTCATTGTGCAAACTAGCAAAAACAACAAATAATCTATTAGTAATTTTCAATATTTTATAGATTTGTTCCCAATCTAGAACAATCTTGTCATATTTATAAATAGTGACTTACAGACGTATTCAAATTCTCATTCAAGCATCCAATTTTACTGAATAACAACTCCTACATTGAAAATTTTTTTTTTTTGGGATATTTCTATTTCAAAGCATCAGAACTCAAAGTGATTTTTTTCATGTGCCATTAGTTTATGTAAGAAAAAAATCAAGAAATCTATATTTCATAAAGAGGCAATTATAGTGCAGCCTTGAATGGTCCTCATATTAAGGTATTGTTCCTTTAAAGAAAGGGAGGCTTGTAAGAAAAGGACGCCTCTTTACCCAGCAGTCTAAACATGACAACCTTCTCATCGTCATTCTCCAAATCCTCAGAGCTGGTCTTCAAACCTCTGTGAGGGGGATTTCAAACAGGTGCATCCCAAAACCAGGCTACTCAATCATCTGTCGACAGGATGTTTTTCAAAACAATGTTTCAGATACTTTCATTTATTCCTGATGCACTCATCCTCATGGGTGGCACATTGGCTTATTACTAATGCCTTAGGAATCCAGCACCCTGGGTTCAAATCCCACATCCCTTTGCTGCTTGTGTAGAATTTGCATGTTATCCTCATGTTCATATGGGGAGTCTAGTTCATTCTAGGTAGTCTGGTTTTCTCCCCACATGGCCTGTTAGGTGAACAGGTGAGACTACAGTGTATAGGATCTGTGAGGGTCCAGCCACCCAGAACTGTTTCCTACTGCTTGCATTGGACGAAGAGAATTTTATCCTTATCAATGTGCATACTCTCCAAGCTCATCTGTATAAAATCATCAACAGGAAATTTTGATTGCCATTGTTTCCTTAATTATCCACATAATTGGGGGACTAGTGCCAAGACAGGAACCAACCCTGGATGGGATGCCATTTCCATGGCATGCTTTTAACAAGTTTGAGAAGCAGTTTCAGACAATTCTGGGAGTTACCTCACAGACATGACCATCTTGCTGGAGTGAACCTTTTGCAATATAATAGCTTTCTCTTTTTTTTTTGTTTGTTTGTGATAATTGCTTGAGCTGCACTTCAGTGCCTTCCATGACAGTATCCATGTATTTTTCTTTCTTTTTCCTGCTTCATCTTTGCCATCTTACTTTTTACACCAAGTAGGCCATCGCCTGATGTGGCAAAAATATTTGTGTTTAATCTATAGATGATCTCAATATTGATCTGATCTAAAACTGAATGTTTTGTCCATCTCACACTTTTTTGTACGCTCAGTGTTGTATCCTCCATTTGCTACTGAGACAGTCAGTACAGAATATTAAAATGCTTAAAGACATGAATGGAAGCACGTCTGAGGTAAAAGGTTTTACACTACAAGATTCCCTCACCTTTTCAAATGGTAAACCTAACTCATGAATAACCCCAAGGCCTCCACAGGACCACCAATGTACTGAACTATGAACTCCTTGTTTTACTGAGATCCCTCAGAGACAAATAAAGATCGATCGATCTGTCTATCTGTCTGTCTGTCTATCTATCACAACAGGCAGAATAAGTACAGTGGTCATGGGCCTGAAGATATTTAAAATGGATGGCAGGAACCAAGCTTGCTGGGGAAATGTGTACAAGCTAGTGACTTGTCTAGGGCCGGATTCTACCATGAACAGATATTATCAGAGGGGACTGGGCAGTCTAATGGTCTGGAATCCCTACAGATTTTATTTTTTTCTTCAGCCGTCTGGATTTTTTTTTTGTTTTTTCTGTCCACCCTGGCCATTGGACCTTACTCTTATTCTATGTTAATTAATGTTGACTTATTTTATTTTCTTACTGTGTCTTTTATTTTTCTATTCTTCATTATGTAAAGCACTTTGAGCTACTTTTTGTATGAAAATGTGCTATATAAATAAATGTTGTTGTTATCATATGGACTCCAGCCCTAATGATACTGTGGATTAAAAGATCATAAGATGAAAATATGGATGGTAAATCAACTTACTTCTGTGAAGCTTTTGGTCTTTTTGAAGAACAACCACACTTGTGTTGAGCACATAGATCAAATCTATTCAAGGTTTTGCAAAAATCACAGTACAAATTCTAATCAATTATTCACCCAAGGAGTAAATGTAGTTCATGAGATGTTCACTGTGTGCCTTTATCTTTTTTGTACAGTAAATTCTCCCTAAAGCCTCCCTAAAACAATGGATTCTGAAGGCATTTGCTTTGAGGTGAAGAGGAAGACAAACCACATCTACCCAAAAGATGCAAGTTCCCAAAAAGACAACCTCTGTGCTTCCCCGTACAGACTCCAGCTGGTTGGCTCCTTACCAGTACACATCCTCACCACTATGCCCATGCTGCCTTGGATTGTAGCCGACATTTGCCGCCAAAGCACTAAGGACAAAAGTGAGGCAACCAGACCCTTCTGGGTTAACCTCTACATTTCGCAGACAGTAGTCCGTTGTGTTCTGGACACAGGCTGCCAACAGCAGTGGGACCCCTTGCACTATAATGTTGTCTTTGAACACTCGCCTCAGAGCATCTACAAGCTTATTCACAACAGCAATGAACCCAGCTACTTTGCCTGTCTTATCAAAGAAGAGGTGCCCAAACAACCTGAAAAGAGAAGCATTTGCTATGTGTTTCGCTCAGTGGAGGAGACCAAAGTAAGTGTTAAATATCATGTACATTATGGTAAAGATTTTGGGTTTCCCCTTCACCGCAGTTTTTCACAACTCTCTCAGTCTGGACGGTAGCCTCACTTATATTGATGTCTTTGATTAACAAATGGCATGAGAACCCATCTGTGGTCAGGCTGGCAGATGTTCTATCTTTGCTGTTATAGTGATGGATGTGCTCAAGATCAAAACAGAGACATTTATGTTTTCTCTTAAGAGGCACCGTGGATAGCGCACCTCCAGAATCACTGTCGCTCTGGTGTTTCTCTCAGTACTAACATTTTCATTGTTAATGCCAAAGACATGTTGTTTAGATTGACTAGCGACAATCCAGATGCTAGTCCAGACTTAGTTCCTTTCTTATACCCAGTGCTGCTGACTTAAATTCTAGCTCCTGGGACTCTGCAATTGATCTAAACAGATTAGAAAAAAAAATGGAAGGATGAATAAAAAGATAAAGTGGCTTAGTGATTGAGGTGTTGAGCTATGAAGCCTAAAGTTAACTTAGTTCCAGTGGTGATTTACTGTGCAAGCCTTGCTGTGTCAATTAACATCTCATCAATCCATTTGACAAAACAAGAAAACAATTGTTATGTGATATAGCTACCCTTGGAAAGCATTCTTGAGAGGCACTGCATTGCACTACTGACTCTCAGATCCCATTTCCTGGATTCTAATCCTAATGGCCAGTTGTTGTCTCTGTGGAGTTTGCTGCTTGGGTTTTCTCACACACCTCAAAGCCTTGTGTTTTAAACTAAAGGGACCTTCTAAATTGACCTAGAGTCAGCATGGTTATGAACGTGAGTGGGCCCTGAAATGGACTGTTGCCTTGTACAAGGCTGGGTTCAGTGGTGCTAGGTCAGGCTTTAAACCCACACAACCCAGAACTGGATAAAGAGAGTTAAAAAAAGTTATGATATGTCTCCATGTCTCATATTGCTATCTTTTCTAAACCATGCTTGTACCACGTTGTACAACCCTATAGAATTTACTAAGGGGATTTCTTATCTTGTCCCTAAAGCCCCTACAGATGAATGTGAACAAAATTAATTTCTAGGCAGAAATGTCACAAATAACGTTTATTGTCCATAAATGTAAAGCTGAATTATTAGATATAATCATACAGTGAGGGGCCTTAAACAAGAAACATCAACTTAGATGTGGCACTCCCCTTGGACTCCCTGTCTTCACAAAAGCAAGTATGCAACCTCTCATAAAGGAAGTGGTTTCACTACAGAGGACAGAAAGCAAAAGATCAGAGCGGCTGTGCAATTGTCGGCTTGCTCAGACATTTGTGTGACCATGTGATGTTTTCAGGTGCAGCATATTTCATGCACAACTGTATGTATCAGTGAAGTGGAAATGGAGTTCAGTCTATAATAGAAATGGGTGATAACTTCTGTTTTCCAGTTTTCTTTGGAAATGGCTGCTTATTTATGTTGTTTTCTTTCTTCCATGTTGACCTTAAAACCTGTCACATCCAGCTTTTCATTTACTGATACAAATTCTTCCATTTCTCTTTCACATTCTGTGTTTCCTGCATTTACAAGATTCCTGTCTATATCTAAGCACAGTGATAAAGCACATCTTAACTTTGAGCCCACCAAGCCTGTACACCACTACATTCAATGTCCCAAATGTCAAAACTGATAAGCAGTCATCTGCCTTTGCTGATCTCTGCACTATTCTACACTATACTTCAGCATGGGAAAGGCGCTATATAAATAAAATGTATTATTCACCTAAATATTTTCAAAACCCATCTCAGCAGTAATGACTGTCATAATCCACTCATCCATCCATCCTATTTTCTGAAGAGCTTGTTGATTTCAGGGTCTTTCCCAACAATACTAAGTGCAGGTGGGGATCAACATCTAGACAAGGTACCAGTCAATCACAGGGACAACACACAGGGCCAATTTTGAAATGCCTAATATCCAAACACATGATTGGAGAAGTGGAAGGAAAACTGGAGTACCTAGAGTTAAAAAAATACCGACATAGGGAGAACATGCAAACTCCACACACCTGGGATTCGAACCCAGGTCTTTAAAGCACTAATGACTACACAGTCCAAATCCATTTTTCATTTTCTTTGTTTATTAATGCAAACTAGTACAAACAACGATTATACTGTATTATATCTGAGTGTCACATAAGTCCTAGACTGACTATCACATAGAATATCACATAGCATTAGGGTTATAGTGCAGTGCACTGTGCAGAATAGCTTGTTATTTGGCTTATTTAGGTGGATTAACAAACTACTCAGAGTTAGTAAAGTTTTACTGGATAAAATACAGTAGTTGGTAAAGTCTTTTCCAAATGAGGTAACTAAATTAAACACTGCTATACAGTGCGGGGTTTATGTTGAGAAAGTATCGCCTGTAAGAGTGTTTTCATTACTGTCCTTGACCAAATCGAGTGCAAAAGCAAAGTAAAAAAAATGTTTTCAGCTTTATAGAGCCTGCATTGTGTGGGGTCTGTATAAAAGTGGCATTACTAGGATGTCATCCTGAGGTGGGCATTTGGATATGTAGGAAGGGCAACTAAAACTATATTTTTAATGATTTTCAACTTGGAGAGCAGATGACCATAGAAACACTCATGATGTACAACAAACATATGAGGTCATACAGTAGGTGCACTTTAAATCTAACTAACTAACCCTCTGGACTGGGATTTGATACAAGCACTCAGGAGTCTGAATCAAGGCATTATATACAGTGAAGGCCTGAAACAAGAAACCAAGTAGTATAGGTGGAAACAACAATGCCAGGAACCTTAAAATTACAACTCAACATTATTTTAGAAACACTGAGTGAACTGAAATGGAGCAGCTTTTCATATCAGTTTGAAAACACTTCTCTCATTAAAAATGTACTTATGTTAATGCATTTAATTCTTGACTGACTGACCTATGCAATTAACACTTTGAACACAACCTTCTTTCACTCACATAGTATGAATTCTGGAATTACTTACCAGAATTAAATTCTTCCTTGTCTTTCTCGCTCTTCTTCTCAATTGTTTTGAATGAGCAGAAGACTACTGGTGGCAATTCACAGCCTCCTACTAACAACATAACTAACTTAATTTTATTATGTGTTCACTGTCAGATTTCCAAATATTACCCTGGTTTATAAAGTTTGATTGGTTATCCCCAAAAATACATATATATAAATAAATATATATATTATAAATATATATATAAATAAATAGCATAAAGATGAAAGACGCCTCACGCCTGGATAAACTTGTTAAGAAGACAGGCTCCATTGTAGGATTAAAGTTGGACAGTTTAACATCTGTGGCAGAGAGACGGGCAGTAAGCAAACTCCTGTCAATCATAAATAATCCACTGCATCCACTTAACAGGATCATCTCCAGACAGAGGAGTAGCTTCAGTGACAGACTTTTGTCACTGTCCTGTTCCACTGACAGACTGAGGAGATCATTCCTGCCCCAAACTATGCGACTCTTCAATTCCACCCGGGGGAGTAAATGCTAACATTAATTTTATTTTAATTTTTTTCATTTTTATTACTATTTAATTTAATATTGTTTCTTTGTATCAGTATACTGCTGCTGGATTATGTGAATTTCCCCTTGGGATTAATAAAGTATCTATCTATCTATCTATCTATCTATCTATCTATCTATCTATCTATCTATCTATCTATCTATCTATCTATCTATCTATCTATCTATCTATCTATCTATCTATCTATCTATCTATCTATCTATCTATCTATCTATCTATCTATCTATTAAATTCCCCTCCATCACATTGTTCCAGTCATTTTAAGAGTATTACAGTAAAGTGATAATGTTTGACGCTTTTCCTTGAGGTACTGTTTCCCTAGTATTTGAAACTACTAATCATATTGTAACTCTGGGACACTAGATTTGTTCATTCATTTCTTTCTCTCTTTAAAGCAGATTTCTGGTATACTGTAAATGATGTATTAATCAAAAACAACTATCTATTGCTACTCTGAATGTTGAAGCATCAAGTTATCACTTCATTCTCCTACCAGCAAAGAAGTCAAAAGCAGTCAGATCACAGAGCACAGCTGCATGAGCTGAAGGAAACATTCCTAAAGGTCAAACTAATGGACAGAGTGTGGCTATGAATTTGGGATCTCAATCTGAGCCAGCAAGCGTGACTGCAGAGATTAGTAGCTCCACGCCTGACCTTAGTCACTATTCTATATAAAGATAAGTTAGTGTGAAGTGAACGCGCAAGTATTTGTTTTGATATTTAGATACACAGAACAGAGGGCGATGAACACCCTTAACATTTAGTTCTGGATAAATTATTTTGTCAAGTAGAAATGTTTGTACACTAACACATACTTGTTTGTAACTTAAACAAAAGGGTGTCAGACCATCACAAGGTACACACATGTACATGCCCATACTCAGGCTTAATTTAGAATAATCAGTTTGCCTATATAGAGAGCGAGGTTGGGAGAATGCACTGCACATGCCCACCACACAACAAACCACCTGGAATGGGACCCGAGTGCAATGGGTGACACCTCAGCAGGATGAGATGAAAATCTGAGATAACCAGGAGGAAACCTGAGGAGAACATTCAAACTCCACAAAGGCAGTGGCCAGGCCTGGATTCAAACCAAGGCATGACCACTGCAGTGCCATATGTTTTTTTTTTTACAATCTAGATGAGAACAAGCCACTCACCAGTCCTATCCACTTAATTCTTCTAAGATAACAAGTCAAGTTTTGAAAGTCCCTAAAATCCTACAGCCTACCACACTGCTTGGTAGCTTATTTCATGTGCCTATGGTTCTCTGATGTAAAGAAAACGTCATATGTGTGTGTGCAAAATTTACTCTTAACAAGTTCCCAACTGTGCCCCCATATTCTTGGTCAACTCAATTTTAAAATAAAAGTCTCCATCCACTGTACTAATTCCCTTCATAATTTTAAACACTTCAATCATCACTCTTAATATCAGTCAATTCTGAAGAGGTTCCTCGCACCATCGACCTCTGCTTCCTGTGTCTCAGCCAATTTTTCCCCCATCTACAAACAGCACTCTGAACTCTCATAACTTTAATTCTGATGCCCAACCTCTAATTTGGCACCATATCAAATGCTTTCTTAAAGTCAAGATAAATAATATGATATGCTGCACTTTGATCATATCCTTTTGTTGCTTCTGAACCCATGCTGACTGCTCAGTAAAACTCTTGTTCTTGCCTTGTGTTGCTTAATTTTATCCTTAATAATTCCTTCCATTAATGTACCTGTAATGCACATCAAGTTTACTGCTCTACAGTTGTTTGGATCTGCCCGGTCACTGTTTTTATATAATGTGATAATATTTGCCATTTTCCAGTCCTCTGAAAATTCCCCAGTGCTCAGTGACTTCGAAAAATATGTGGCAGGGGTTACATATGTAGTCGTTAACCTCTTTAAGAACTTGAGGATAAATATTATCTGGTTCTGGTGATTTGTTTGATTTCAGCCTATTTAATTTGGGCAGTACCTCCCTCTCTACAATTTCTAAATCACTCAGTACTACCATAGTAGTTCCTATTACCGCTGGGACATTATCTACTTCCTCACATGTAAATACCTCCAAAAAATATTTTTCCATATTGTTTTTTTATATATTTTTTAATTCCACTTTAATATTACTGATGCACTTCACCTCTTCCTTGATTGTTCTTTTACTACTAAAATACTGAAAGAATCTGACCTAATCTTTCTCTTTATCAGCTATATTCCTTCCTCCTTTCCTTTAATGTGGAAGAGTGCCTTGTTCTGAAAGGGAGAAATGTTCAGTTAACTGAATTGGAAACCACTAGACTACAGTTTTAAAACTGTGTCACTTATTCCATCGATTTTCTTCAAGGAAAAAAATAAAAGCACAAATTCCTTGTTAGATTCAAGTAAATTTGATTGGTCTTTCTGATAAAAACCACAGTACTGGCAGACTCACTAGATCCTCACTATCCTACTACTTTCCTGTGACAACAAAATAAAAAGAATTAAAAGCTCAGCCTCTGTGTCATAATGGTACCATTTAAAGATATGCTTCCCAACAATAAAAACTGAACTGTGTGAAATCATCAGTAGCTTCCCAAGTTTAATTAGTCCAGCACTGTATCTTTATAATTAATGATATTATAGTACAATAGTGAGTAGAATTTTATACAAAATTCCTCCAAATATTACCCAGTCACAAACCTATGGGATGTCAAGAAAGAGTTCTAGATAGAACTGCTGCCTCACAGTTACATGAGATCCCAGTCACTGCATGCAAAATCTGTACCCTGTGTCTTTGTGGATTTCTATGGGTTTCAACTCTTTTAATATACAGTATTTTCATGCAGAAGAACATTTTTGTTATTACAATTATAAAATATCATAACTGCTGACTAAAATATACTGACAGAGACTAAATACAAATTGCTATTCAAGATCTATACTATCTTGAAATCTTATATTCCAGATATTTTTGTTTTACTTCACCTTTAAGACAGCCTCATCTTCAGTGTTACAAAAGCTGTAAATCTGAAAGAAAACATCAGCAAGTATTCAGAATAGAAGATAAAAGGACAGTTGGTATTAGTCACTGCAAGTTGTTTCATCCTATGCCATTTAAACATTTTAAATGGCAAAATGTGTACACAGGGTTCAGTAGCAACTTTGTTGTCCAAAAATAGCTCAGTGACAAACATGACTTCAAAGAACTATAGCTACAGTTTGTGCAATGACTCCATAAAGTGATTACACACAATCTGGAGGAAAAGAAACTAATAAGAATGTAAGTAATAAGACATAACCTAAAACCAATCAAAGTGCATGGGTAAAAATATGAATACCTTATGCAAAAAAGTCCCATACACAAATGAGTCTGACAATACCTAGCCTATTCTCTTTGAACTCTCACACAATTTTTGGCTCCCTCTCCAAGACTAAAGTAATATTTCCCATCCCAAGAGCAAGATTCCTTTGAAAATATTAGCAGAAATTTGAATTAGGCTTAAGATCATAATGTCAGTAGGCACACACAGCAATAACCTCAGTAAACCCAGCAGAACTCTATATTATGAGAAAAGCGCTAAATAAATGTAATGAATTATTATTATTTTTATTCCTTCACGTATGGTAAGAGCACGTCAGGTTTTCAGGTCCCACACTTTTCTGCTACCACTCTAGAATAACACTACAATTACTGACTAAGTGCAGATGCACAAATAAAATCAATGCTTTCTCAGGTGGAAGTGGGTGGTGGCGGCATTGTTTTCTAAAGCCACTAACCTTATGCATAATCTTGTGGTAGATATTATTTAAATAAAATATTCAGTTACTCATTTAGAAAGGAAAACAATCATATTTACTGTATATCATTAATAATACTGTTGCAAAAATAGGCTTTATATACAGCATTATTTTACATATGCAAAAAATAGGACTGTCCCAGGAGAAGAGGATCACTACCTTTGTAAAAACAATAACACAAAGCTACCTTAAAGTTACTACATTCATTTTTACAAAAACTACTGCATGTTGACATTGCAATTCCTAAGACTACAGAAACAATATGGAATTAAATGACTACAACCATCATTATGTCATTTATACATAAATAATTTTTTACATTTTTTAAAACATTAACATTTTAGAAAACCTGAAACATTAACCATGTAACCGTTATGGGAAACAATAGGAAAAATACTAACGTAAAACCATTAAAATAATGTAAATTCTTGTTTCAATTCTTCACAAGTCCTCCTGTCTCCAAAAATTCTCTGCCCTTAATATAATCATAATGTATCATAACAACTGTCACACTGCAACTACAAAATGCTTTGTTGACCTCTGGTGGCCAAAATTAATTAATGTTGACTTGTTGATAATAAAGTTATAGTAAGTTGTATCTTTAAAAAAACAGTTGAGGTTAATTTTTTTTATTTACGCCTTAATTTTTATGCCAATTTTAAAGTCACATTTTGTCCATTTAAATTCAGTTTAATTCAGTTTATTTCTGTGTATTGCTCTGCATTGAATTCAGATGCAGAGCAAGTTCACAATTAAAATGCAAATACATATTTTACAAATTACTAAATAGAGAAATAAAAAAATAAATTTCCCGAATTAAATTAATGCAGTGCTGAATTTATTTTGATTAAGAAATTACAAATATCTTAAATGTATTAGCTGAAGTTGCTTGGAATGAAACTGTGTATGTATACCACTATACTATATAACATATTGGTTACTTTTAATTATGAAAATACAGCAAGAATTAGGTTAATCACAGAAAACAATAGGTTATGATGCCATGATCCTCCATGGAATTTGATGATTTCAAATATTGGGCCACTACTCTTTCTAATTTATATAAATCATTTAAATAAAAATGTAAGTGAAAGTTGTTTAAACTGGCAGGTGAACCTAAACTGAGGTGAATTAGCCGTGTTACTAGATGAGCATCTCACCAGTCTTTCAGTGATAGTCCTCATTTAATTATGCAAGCTGACAATATTATGCATAATATTGCTTTGATGGGGAAAAAAAGACCCTGTCTCAAATTAATTATCCAGATAAATTGCTAATGCAATTGCAAGGTACCAGCATTTCTGCATTCTCACGTATAAGCTAAAAATCTATCACCAGTCTTCTAAAGGTCCCACCAAAGACTGATATTTATGTTAAACATTTAGTGTCACTTGGCCCAAAGAACATTCCCAATTTTTTGAAACTGAGTGCAGTGACCACAAATAACCCACTTCAGGTAAAATACATTTGTGGAGGCATCCTAGTAGCTGAGGGCTAGTCTGAATTAAGCTCCCAGAAAATAATGACGTACAAGGAGTTTTTCAGCATCAATTATAACTATTTTCATGTGACTGTGTAATTACTGATCCGTCACCACTTGGTTATACAATGCTGAGTGTACAGTGGAGGAAAGTCAAATGTATAAGCTGCAAATGAGATGGCATTCCCACTCAGAACAGGTATTGATTTTTTATGGAGCACAGTCTGTGAGTCAATTTCCTAATAATGTGTGCAAATGGGATGCCTTTTATTGTCATTTAAATTGTGAATCCACATTTTCTTCTAACATACTAGAAACAAAACAAAGGAACTAAATAACCAATATACATATGTTAATCAACAAGAAATGCTACAGTGGTTGACAAGCAGATACAGTGGGATGCAAAAGTTTAGGCAACCTTGTTAATAGTCATTATTTTCCTGTATAAATCGTTGGTTGTTACGGTAAAAAATGTCAGTTAAATATATCATATAGGAGACACACACAGTGATTTTTGAGAAGTGAAATGAAATTTATTGGATTTACAGAAAGTGTAATTTTCTAATTTTCTCTGAAGAGTAGCAACATGGGGGTCACAAAACAACTCTCAAATGACCTGAAGACAAAGATTGTTCACCATCATGGTTTAGGGGAAGGATACAGAAAGCTGTCCCAGAGATTTAAGCTGTCTGTTTCCACAGTTAGGAACATATTGAGGAAATGGAAGACCATAGGCTCAGTTCAAGTTAAGGCTCGAAGTGGCAGACCAAGAAGGATTTCAGATAGACAGAAGCGACGAATGGTGAGAACAGTCAGAGTCAACCCACAGACCAGCACCAAAGACCTACAACATCATCTTGCAGCAGATGGAGTCACTGTGCATCGTTCATCCATTCGCGCACTTTACACAAGGAGATGCTGTATGCGAGAGTGATGCAGAGGAAGCCTTTTCTCCGCCCACAGCACAAACAGAGCCGCTTGAGGTATGCTCAAGCACATCTGGACAAGCCAGCTTCATTTTGGAATAAGGTGCTGTGGACTGATGAAACTAAAATTGAGTTATTTGGGCATAACAAGAGGCGTTATGCATGGAGGAAAAAGAACACAGCATTCCAAGAAAAACACCTGCTACCTACAGTAAAATATGGTGGTGGTTCCATCATGCTGTGGGGCTGTGTGGCCAGTGTAGGGACTGGGAATCTTGTCAAAGTTGAGGGACGCATGGATTCCACTCAGTATCAGCAGATTCTGGAGACCAATGTCCAGGAATCAGTGACAAAGCTGAAGCTGCGCCGGGGCTGGATCTTTCAACAAGACAATGACCCGAACACTGCTCAAAATCCACTAAGGCATTCATGCAGAGGAACAAGTACAACATTCTGGAATGGCCATCTCAGTCCCGGGAACTGAATATAATTGAAAATCTGTGGTGTGAGTTAAAGAGAGCTGTCTATGCTCGGAAGCCATCAAACCTGAATGAACTAGAGATGTTTTGTAAAGAGGAATGGTCCAAAATACCTTCAACCACAATCCAGACTCTCATTGGAACCTACAGGAAGCGTTTAGAGGCTGTAATTTCTGCAAAAGGCGGATCTACTAAATATTGATTTCATTTCTTTTTTGTGGTGCCTAAATTTATGCACCTGCCTGATTTTGTTTGAATAATTATTGCACACTTTATGTAAATCCAATAAACTTCATTTCACTTCTCAAATATCACTGTGTGTGTCTCCTATATGATATATTTAACTGACATTTTTTATCATAACAACCAACGATTTATACAGGAAAATAATGACTATTAACAAGGTTGCCCAAACTTTTGCATCCCACTGTACATGCATACTTCTCATGTTAAAAGTAAGGTAGGCCTATTTCGGGTTGAAGTGTTGTTAGTTGTCATGTAAAAATATTCTCATCTAGTATACATAAGTCAAATAGTGTACTATGTGATGTGGGTAAACAAAAGCTGACACGAGCTATACGGTGATTTGTGCAATATGGCACTGTATCACAATTTCTTCCACAAATATACCTCTTCTGAGAAAAGCAGAGGACCATTGTCCTAGAATTAGCAACTTTTCTGAAGATGGTCCAGAACAGACTAGATTTTTGCTTGTACCATGTTTTTACAAAATGCATTTCTTTTCATTAGCTTCTGTTTGATACTGTTTTATGATATTATTTGTTTACACAAAGTTCTCTATAATTCATACTTTAATGTTGAACATTTAAATTAACTGAACTATTGTGGTAGATAGTGAGACAAAGACAGATTCTATTGAACAAACAGGCCAGTATGTGTCATAAACTTGGGAGTATCTTAACAATAAGTGTTGACAAACTGTAGCAAAAACCCACACAAGTGGAAGAATCCGTCAACCTTCAGCTTGTAAACATAAAGGGCAGACGAAGATTCTTTATTAATAAAAATATTTATTTCAAAAAATGTTCTTTTTAACAAAAGCTCCAAGAAGTGCAGAAGGCACAGTAAGAGTTGTTGAAACAGACAATCCCAAAGCAAACAAAGTCCCAAAACACAATCCAATAGAGAGGTCAAAATACTGAGCCAAATGCTCAAAATTTAAGGAATGAAAAGTAAACAATAATCACAGGAGAATTTACCAAAATGACCAAGCACATTCAATGAAACTCATATAGAACTGTGCGTGGTTCCACTCTGAGACAGAGAAGTGGCCCTGCCTGTCTAATGACAAAGCACAAGGGACATAGCAGACCACATGACCACATATAGAAAATAAACTAGACAATAATGAAATACTATAAACAAAACATAAATACACATGATAAACATATGAAACATACATAAAATTACACAAAGAAGACATAAAAAAGAACTTAAAATGGAGAGCAAAGAGGGCAATCTGACAGAACCATGAGATTATCCACATCATAGACAAGTAAGATGAAAGCCCCCAAATCACCCCAAGAAGAACATTGTTACTAAAGGGACTTTAATTACTGTGATAGTTTTTTTTGGTTTGTATTTGTATCGGTAATCATTATTAGTAAAAGGTTTGCACTAATTCAGTATACATTCTTGTGTGGAATTTAAGTGTAATGGTGCACTAACAGCTATGCCAGCTTTTTAGTTTTTCTGCTTTTTGCTCTTCTTATATAAAGCTTGTTAATAATAGTAGTAATAATAATAACTTTATATTCTTTCTTTCATACATAAAAATGCAGCTTAAAGTGCCTTCCATAAATTGTAAAAATAATAAATATAAAGTTGTAATAAAAATGCAAGACATGATTTAAAAAACAAAGTGCTGTTTCAGAATAACCACTAAGTTCAAACTAACTTACTACGAAGTTGTGAAAACCTAGAAGCAGCTGTAGCATTCAAATAACTTATTTTAACAATGCACTGCTCTTTAGTTCTAGTTACAGATATTGTTATGCCAAAGAGAATACATAAATGATCTGACATGCCAGTGTCCAGAATATGCATCACGTCAATACTAAGCCCTTTTAAATAATTAAATCTATTATGTCACTTCCTTTATGTACTAGTTAAGTGGCATCTTGACTGAGATCAAAACAAAGCAAAATGTTTAAAACTTTCTTGCTTTGAAGTTGCACTAATTATCTATATGAAAACTGAAATTACTCACTACCGTTATTAGAAAACCTGAAATATCTAGGTATTATTATAGGTAATAAATCTGAAAATCAGATGCTAAAAGAAGTATTATATTTTTTGGGGATGATAAATTGTAAGTAGGACAGAATGTGAAACCTCTTGAATAACAATGACAAGACATTCAAAAGATGCAACACTGCCAAGAGTGATATTTTTACAGATTAAAAAAACTTGATAAAATGCTTACCAAGGCACCACCTGTTCTGACAGACAGAATGAACAAAATTATAATTTTAAAGGGACTGCTTCAGTTAGCATGACAGCACCATTACTATTATAACAGGGCTATTTAATTAATTATATTTTCCCATCAGTGAAAATATTATTTATGTAAACTTCTTAGTAGTTAAAGATATTATATTAACTAAAGCCATATTAAGGGTCTCAGAAAGACATGGTTGCACTGAAAGATTAGGACAACTAAGGATACCAGTTAGGTTATTTGAATTTATACCAGTCTCTTTATATTTTTAGTGAATCTATATTTCATTATTATATGGATAATCTAATGTACCTGTTTAGATAAAGCCACTGTAAAAGAATCATATTTTAATTCTAGTTTGTGGCAAAAATATACATAAAGGTATATAGTCATAAATAACTCTGCTACCTTTGTAATGTTTCTGGAGATGCCCTTGACACCAAATCCACAAGGGTGCAGGCCACTCCATTATAAAAAGTGAGATTGTTTCAGTCCTAAACTGTCAGAAAGTTGATGCTTTGCTTCTTACAGAAGGATTTCATCCATTTGTTCAGTGCTTGGGGTCTGCTGTAGGCTCCATCCAATTTTGTCTCTTGAATTAATAAAACATCATCTATCTTCAGTACCTCCAACTGGCAGGAGCAAATACTGTTTTCCTAAGCATGCAAAAATAAGTCCCGGAAATCCAATTCCTTTGTTTCTTAAAGACCAAAGGAGCTGTCAGTTTAATATCTAAAACACAAGCATAAAGAAAGCAGAGTACCAAGGTTTTGTTGTAAGACGGTAGAAAGCTTAGATGTGAACAAAAGAAGTTTCAATAGCAAGGATTTCTCTATGATCTGTTGGCAAGGTGATATAGGTTTATGTTGCTGATAATCACAGACTCTTTCTTGGATAGAAGTGATAGTAAAGCTGATTCAGCCTATGGTCCAAGTGGCATGCCACAGAGTCAGTGTTGCACGATAACCTTTAGAGGACTCCTATTGTATGGTTTGCCAGAAAGCTTTCTATTCCCTGAGTTCGGACTGTTGTTTAAGGAGCTGCTGGAACTGTCTTCCTAAGGTCCTGAGTTTTTCATTCACATGATGAAGCTCACAATCCTCCAACATGACTTTCCCAGAAGTCTGCCCAGTGAAAGTATGGGGAGAAATGTTGTTTTGCAGAGCAAAGTGAATGAGCAAAGAAATACATGATAAAATGACTCAGGGTTTTTATGACAACCTGAAAGTAATTACTATTAGCCCTGATTATGACCAAAAGCACAAAAGGCAGGCAAAACTAACCTCACTGTTATTATAATCTGTATGGAATAATAATTATAATGAAATGTAAAGATAACAAGCACTGAGACATCCTTAAACTATAATAACATATTCTTCAGATGCAAAATATTATTATATATGCAGGTGTTTTTTTTACATATGCATCACACATTAGGAGGATTTATTAATTAGGTATTCATGCCACTTTTTCCCCAGAAATAGTATAGCCACCACAGGCTATAATATAACAGGCATTTACACAGGAATATGTTAGAATAACACAACTCAAAGCTGACATAATAACTATCATTTCACTGTGGAGCATGCTTTAACGATATTAACAAGTTGCATATGGCAAAAAAATGTTAACTTTGAAGAATATACAGTGACTATAAAAAGTATTCAACCCCTTGGAAGTTTTCACATTTTCTTTTTATACAACATTAAATCACAGTGGATTTAATGTGGCTTTTTTGTCATTGATTAACAGTAAAAGATTTTTATCTCTAAGTGAAAACATATTTCTTCAAAGTGATCTAAATTAATTACAAACATGAAACAGAAAATCATGAATTGTGTATGTATTCTGTCCCTTCAAGTCAGAATTTAGCAGATGTGCCTTTGGCAGCAATTACACTCATTGGTTTATTTGGACAGGTCTCTGTCAGCTTTGCACACGTGCACACTGTAATTTTACACCATCTTTCCAGATGATTATAGTCTCTCATATGCCTTCTGAGTTGTTCAGTTTTTTTGTTTTTTTTAATAGTAGCTTTCTCTTGGCCACTCTTACATTGATGTACCACAGGCAATTGTATGCGCAATCCCACCAGTCTCTGCTGCTGTAGCTTCTAAGTCCTTCAGAGTTGTCCTAGGTCTCTTGTAGACCTCCCTCACTAGTCGTCTTCTTGCATGACCACTCATTTTTTGTGCATAGCCTGCTCTTGGCAGATTTACAGCTGTACCATACTCTTTCCATTTCGTAATGACTGATTTAACTACACTCCAAAGAATATTCAATGACCTTGATATTTTCTTGTATCTAACCCCTGACATATGACTACAGACAGGTGATCTCCATTTAACTAATGATGGGACTTCTAACACCAATTGGCTGCACTAGTGATGATTTAGGTGTGTTATATTAATATAAATACTTATTCAATGATCAAATATTTTGTGTTTTACATTTGTAGTTAATTTAGATCACTTTGCAGGGATCACTTTGACATGAACGTCTTTTTCTGTTAATTAGTGCCAAAAAAGCCAAATTAAATGTACTGTGATTCAATATTGAACAATAATAAAGAGTGAAAACTTCCAATGCATGATAACATACATGAAATGCATTTTGAAAGCAGTTATTTTTGTACACACTTTGAACCTGATGCTGTTATACTCATTATGAAAAACAGTAACTGTGGCTGCATAAACACAGACAAGCAAGATACTCATTTTATTCTCACTCAGAATTGACACTTACAGCAAGGGTAACTCAATAACACAGAACCTCATCACAAAGAAGAAAGGCTGTGGAGTAGCATCTGGAGAAGACGGAATTTTTAGACACCTTGCATCTGAAATATAAAAGATGTATAGAAAGTCTGTGCCATGAAAAAAACAGCAATCCACATTTATATCTGGGAAAAAGGTAATATATTTGAGCTGACACTGTAAGTCAAGGAGAAACCAAGTCCCAAACACTGGTCCAGACCTTTATGTTTGAAGCTTATGCTAAAAATTGAAATGTGGAGATGGACCTCTCCAACAAGCCCAGACAACTGTAGGATTTAGCAGACTCTAAACTTGATAGTACTATAATGATTGGAGATTTATTATATTCCATATGCCTTTATCCAAGGTGACTAAGAAGATCAGGATATATTACAGCTGTTATTTTTACAGCTGGAGCAAAGGCAGGTTAAACTTGCTCAGGTTCACACAGTGAATAACAGGCAAGAAATGAACCAACAACTTTACAGTTGAAAGTATAATGCCTTAATCACTACACCACATTGCCTGAAAATACAGCCAAGAAAAAACATTTTGCAACAGTGTCTGCCACAGTTTCAATCTGTACAACACTCTTGGGATGCTTGATTAGTGTGATGGCATCAATCTCCATCTAAAAGGTCTTATTTTTCTGGATTAGAGATCTTGATGGGCAAAATGGTCTTCTCTCATTTTTTAAAATTACTTATATTCTATTATGAGGTATATAATTACTGTATGTTGTCTTGCACGATCCTGAACATATCTGAAAAGCAAATTTTTGGAACAAATTTGACTGCTGACCTTCCATGAAACTGAATTAGCATGATGCTGTGAGAAGTTTGAAATGCGAGTTTCCAAAGCATCAAAACTATGTGCTGCCTACACAGTGTCTGAGCATGTTGAAAATGTGCTGGGCTTCAGTGCTTAAGCATTTCAGCAGGAATCTATGTGTATGAGTGTCAGAAATGTCCTGGAGGACAAAAGATGCCAAATCTATCTTAAAGTTCTATTTTCATGTGCTCCTCTGATTGGGAAGCTCAACAGGGAGACGTCTTTATCAAAAATGCAGTGCCAGGCAATCAGTAAAAACACAAGTTCATAAAAACAAGTTACAAACCTTTACTTGCCTTTGTTTAAAAGTTTTTGGTGGACCTTATTTCCAAGCACACCACCCACACAACCAGTCAGCATGCATTGCAGTCCAGATGACACTTAAGAAAATGAAAAAGTGAACAACTGATATTAACCTTTAACATTAAAAGTATGCATTCACTGCTACACTGCAAGCACTACGGGGCACAAGATGACCCCTGAATTGACTAAAAGTGAGACCTCTGTGTACTGTGGCAAGACATTATATAAAATCAAGTAATTTCTTTATGTAATAAAGTCAAGGAACTGAATGGTCAAAAACAGCTTATTTGGGGCTTAAATGGCAGACAAAAAACTATAACTACAACAAAAAAGTGAATGTAATAGCACTGCTAAAGCATTCACAAATTTAAACTCAAAAGGTATTGCAACATATAAATGTAATTCTTCCCAATCTTATAATAAAGTTTTAAGAAATACAAAAAGTAATAATGTAACTGCATATGTCTCCTTCCTCAAAATGATTCTTTTTACAAAAATAAGACATCATAATCTACAGTTCAGTTAGAAAGTTTAAAGTTTCTGAAATGTAGATTTATTAAATATTTATTTCAAAGATATAATCTGTTGACACAAAGGAGAACTGTTTATAAAGAGTCAAGTTATATTGCTTTTTGTTACAGTTTTCTATTATTTTAAATATTTGACTTTAGGAGGTAAATGAAGCATTACCTCTAATGTCCTTCAAATACAGTGTTGTCAGGTGGAAACTTTGGAATTACAGTATCTGGATGTTTTTGTGGCCTAATTAAAAAAGCCAATAGGTAAATGGTTAAATTGGAATAAATATTTAGGGTATTTAAAACCCTGTAATATGCAATGGCTCTGTATCTAAAAGCAATTATCAAGACTATCCAAACAGCTAATGAAAATCATCTCATTTGCATGAGTCATACTAGTAGCAAAAGGCCTGCAAGAAGTGAGCAAAATTAAAGTCAACAAAGTCAACCATCACTTGAGTGAGATAGGTTGGATTTCGATGAACACAAGTATATAATGGTTTCTATCATGGGCTTTGCGATTAAAAATTGTATAGACCTATTAACATCAATCAAATTTCAGAAAGTGCCTGTTACAATTAAAATCTGTGGTTGTTAAAATGTTTTTCATTATATGACAGCATATTAAAACACATCAATGAGAAATTTTAAAACTAATGAAACTGGGCTCTGCTGGGTGGATGGTTAAATGGATATAAAAATCCTGTTAGTTAATAAATGCAAAAAAAGACTCATCTTATGAACTGTCCATGACAACAAGAAATGACCTTTGAGTTTAGTGCAGTTCACTGCCTGTAAAATTGTCTCCTTTTGTTTTGTGTTTATGGAATCGAGGAGCCTGCTGAGACAGCAGTTTTTATGGCTCAAAGACTAGATTAATATGTTTACTCATTACAAGGGAAAAAGCCCTGGTGAAACTACAAAAAAGAATTACAATTAAAACCTGTGACTCTGAAGATTTCTAAGACAAGTTCCCATTGTAACTGTGCTGTATAATTTGTATTTTTTCCACAGCTTGATCACCTCTGTAGGATTAGACCATGCTTAATGATACTAATTCATTTCATATGCATCTATTTAGTAGAAGTTTTTATAATCCAAATTAAATTTAAAAAAGATACAAGTACAAAGATATATACAAGTGTGAAGTTTAAACATTAAACAACTTGCACTATTTAGAACTGTTCCTTATGTACTGGTTGAAGAGGTATGCTACAATTACAGGAATACAATGAACAAAGTGATGTATTTAACGTAGAACTAATGCTAATACTGTAATGTTTTATAAGGAATGCACAAGAAATGATATCGTAAGGATAATTAGGCTAATGGGCAACACTTAATGTGCCAGGTGTGGTTGGGTGTGTGTGTGTTTACTGAGATGGATTGATATCATGAGAAAGGTTAGTTTCTTCATTGTATTAGGTTAGGCTTTGCCTCCCTGAGACCTTGTACTGGGATAAAATGGGACTAGAAAATGATAGGATGGATAATTCTGGTGACCATGTAAATGTCCTTTATCCACTGTTCCTGAGTCCTGAGGGCCCTTACTAAGTTTCAGATTTGTGTTTATTTCTAATTTTCTAATCAAATACATGTTCCTGCATTTAGTTAGACCATTCCCTTTTTATTAAACAAAGGATAAACTAAGACTGGATAAAATGTAAGTAAATCAAGACAGACCTCAGCGTTAACATTTGCAGAGCACCATCTACTGCAATGTATTTTGAATTGCTTGCAGTAATAAAATGCACTGCATTTGTTATTTCAACAAATGGTGCATCGCAAACACTTGTAGTAATAAATACATTGTATTTGTCATTCCAACAGGTAGGACATCACAAACATTACACTGCTTTTACGAACCCTATACCAAATGGCATATAACAAAGACATAGCAAATAGATGGACACACACATACACAGACACTTGCCCTTTTATTAAGGATGATGCTTTCATTTTAAAGTTTTTCTACCACCATCTTGTTACTCCAGAAATACTGAAAACATTTTCTTCACTTTTGAAAGGAATTTATCAAGTACTTTTTGTTTTACTTACTATACTTACTAAGTTTATAATAATTTAAGTAGTTACTTTCATACACAGCTAAGAGTTCTGCTTATGCATTTTAGGGTCACTGACTGCACCAGGATTATTAGTTTGGAAGTCTGCGTGTTAGTTAGTTAGTGATATGTTGCACTTCATGGTTTTGTATGCATGAAGCATGTTGTCAACTCGCTATATATAGTTTAGTACACTGTAATTGCCTAGACAATTCTCAATATCCTTGAATGACTTTTACAGTTGTGCTTGAAAGTTTGTGACCCCTTTAAAATTTTATATATTTATGAATAAATATGACCTAAAACATCATCAGATTTTCATTCAAGTCCTAAAAGTAGATAAAGAGAAACCAGTTAAACAACTGAGACAAAAATATTATACTTGGTCATTTATTTATTGAGGAAAATGATTGAATATTACATATTTGTGAGTGGCAAAAGTATGTTAAACTCTAGGATTAGCAGTTAGTGTGAAGGTGAAATTCGAGTCAGGTGTTTTCAATCAATGGGATGACAATCAGGTGTGAGTGGGCACCCTGTGTTATTTACAGAAAGGGATCTATCAAAGTCTGCTCCTCACAACACGTTTGTGGAAGTGTATCATGGCACGAACAAAGGAGATTTCTGAGGACCTCAGAAAAAGAGTTGTTGATGCCCATCATGCTGGAAAAGGTCACAAAACCATCTCTGAAGAGTTTGTACTCCACCAATCCACAGTCAGACAGACTGTGTGCAAATGGAGGAAATTCAAGACCATTGTTACCCTCCCCAGGAGTGGTCGACCAACAAAGATCACTCCAAGTACAAGGTGTGTAATAGTCGGCGAGGTCACAAAGGACCCCAGGGTAACGTCTAAGCAACTGAAGGCCTCTCTCACACTGGCTAATGTTCATGTTCATGAGTCCACCATCGGGAGAACACTGAACTACAATGGTGTGCATGGCAGGATTGCAAGGAGAAAGCCACTGTTCTCCAAAAAAAACATTTCTGCTCATCTGCAGTTTGCTAAAGATCACGTGGACAAACCAGAAGGCTATTGGAAAAATGTTTTCTGGATGGATGAGACCAAAATAGAACTTTTTGGTTTAAATGAAAAGTGTTATGTTTGGAGAAAGGAAAACACTGCATTCCAGCATAAGAACCTTATGACATCTGTGAAACATGGTGGTGGTAGTATCATGGTTTGGCCCTGTTTTGCTTTCATTGATGAAACAATGAATTCTGAATTATATCAGAGAATTCTAAAGGAAAATGTCAGGACATCTGTCCATGAACTGAATCTCAAGAGAAGGTGGGTCATGCAGCAAGACAATGACCCTAAGCACACAAGTCGTTCTACCAAAGAATGGTTAAAGAAGAATAAAGTTAATATTTTGGAATGGCCAAGTCAAAGTCCTGACCTTAATTCAATCAAAATGTTGTGGAAGGACCTGAAGCGAGCAGTTAAAGTGAGGAAACCCACCAACATCCCAGAGCTGAAGCTGTTCTGTACGGAGGAATGGGCTAAAATTCCTCCAAGCCGGTGTGCAGGGACGATCAAAAGTACCGGAAACGTTTAGTTGCAGTTATTGCTGCAAAGGGGGGTCACACCAGATACTGAAAGCAAAGGTTCACATATTTTGCCACTCACAAATATGTAATATTCAATCATTTTGCTTAATAAATAAATGACCAAGTATAATATTTTTGTCTCATTTGTTTAACTGGTTTCTCTTTATCTAGTTTGAGGACGAGTAAAAATTTGATGAAGTTTAGGTCATATTTCTGCAGAAATATAGAAAATTCTAAAGGGTTCAGAAACTTTCAAGCACAACTGTATGTGGCCCCACTGCTCATCACTGATGACAGGTCTGAATTGTGCAACAACAAAAATGCCATTGTTAATCTTGTCATCAGTTAGGTGTTGAAACATATATCTCAATTATTGAAATCCTTCACCTTCTTTGTTCAATACTTTAATTAAATTTTTCATCACTCCAAGTTTTGTATGAAGAGGAGGCACAAATATCTATGTTGGGGTGACAAGTGGTTTATGTGCCACAATTTTCTGCCCTGGGACCAAATGCTTATCATGTGGGCAGTTATTTTTATTGGAATGAAACTCTTTAGCATGGCTGTTGCATTTGCAAATGAAACAATACTTAGAATATCCATACTGCAAGTAGCAGCACCAATGTTTTTAAATCTCCACAGATATTTTTGTTGTAGGTGTTGCACTGCAAATGTACTGTATAATTACCAGAAATAGTAAAAATGGGTTACTGCTATAAAATTGTATGTGATAGGAAAATTTACAGATGGTTTCTGGGATCAGTGGACTAAAACTATAAGTTAAACCCAAAAGTGTTCAGGAAGTAAAATCTCCCTTGTCCAGTGTGACCTAAGCACTTACATTTGCGTACACAGGAGGAAACTGTACTAATGTGCCTCATCCTTAGTTTTTTTTGTCTGATCCCTGTGTACCCTTTAATAATTTCAGTAGCTGAAAACAGCTTAAGGAGTTAACTCTTAAGCACACATTTTGTATATCGAAAATAAAATCTGCCTTTGCTCCAGCTGTAAAATGTCCGATCAGCTCAAATCATACACAGTAGTGTATTTCTGCTTATAGAACAGAAGCAGAATAAGGCCAACTAAGTAAACAAGCCATTAAATTAAAGCTGAAAAGTTGCTTATGATTATGATACTGACTGGACCAAAACTTACACTAGTGCTTCCAGCAGAATTGCTGACCATCTAAACTTAAGTTTTTTTAAAACAGTTATTCTGTTCAAGGAAGCAGGAATAAAGATGGATACTAAAGCTGGACAGGGGATCAGTTCATTGCAATGCACATTTATGCATACTGTGCCATTTTAGATTAAGACACACGTTTGATGTGTGAGAGGAAAACTAGGGAACCTGAAATAAAAACCCAGGCAAACATGGTGAATGGCAACGATTTGAACAATGACTTCCAAAGGTGTGAGGCAGTGCAGTGACAAAGCCACGTTTATTTCTGTGATATCATTTTAGTAATGTTTATCTGGGACTGTAAAGTAGAATTGTTTAGTTTTCACCTAAAACTAAAAAATAAGTAATAGTTATTTTCACATTAAATAACACTGACAACAGCAAAAAGAATAGAAACACAGACTTTTGAAGGAGAATGTGCAATCGAAAGATGATGTTTCTAAGTTGTTTTTTTCCGTGTGGATATAACCATTACATAGTTTTAGTGAAAGAGTCTAATAAGCTAGCATAACGATCTACCTTAAGTTTGGCAACACAGCTTTCGTCTTCCTTCTTTTTAATCACATTATACTTTATCCATTTCGTCTACGCTTCCGCTTAACTTTTATCAGTAACACTTACTATGAGTAAGATTTCTGAAGAAAATTGGACAAAGTTTTGAGGGACACAAACCCACTACGCACAGACTGGGCGGAGAACTAATGTGACATCAAACACCGGTCAAAAGAGTAACACGGCAGAATCCGAATGGGCGGGGTCTACTTGCTTTTCATTGGCCCATGCAACCAGCTCTCCTTAACGATTGGTTCACAGCTCGTGAGAGAACGCGGGGTGAGGAGGTGCACGGAAACTTGTAATGTTTCGTTCTTGGACGAATAGCCGCGAAAGCTTGGATATGAAAGCTGCCTGGCAGAAACTTAATTTCTTGAAGTTGGACAGTGGGAAACTGAAGCAGTCGTCCGTAAGTCAAATTTGGAACGTTGTATTTTCATTCGATTGTGGCCGGTGTTGGATTCTCGCGCCCTCCGGCACTGATTTGTTGACAGACTATGATATGCTACTTTATATACTTGCGGACTCACGTGCCCATTTTTCCAGCTATGTCTTGTCTTTTGGGATTGTTTACTTCTTTTCTACTTGCATACTATTCGTCCATCCATAACCCAGTATCATCTAGCTGTAGAAATTTTTAACTCTGTTAGAATGATAGGCGATTTTCCTCTCCAAAGCTTTTTGCTGCCCAAACTACTTGTCCACACCCTCCTGCCATTTGGTAAGTTCTCAGAATAAACCAGCAGGCTTGTAAGAGTAATCGCTCTATTAAAGGTGGCATGGCAAAAGTTCTTGCCCCCCTCATGATGGTTTTAAGTAACTTATACATTTTTAAATTGCATTACTTTAAAATTAATCAATCTTTAGAATAACCTGGAGTTACGTCATGGGGCTGTGTAAGTTGTACAGTCTAATGTTAATGTACATTCGATTGACGAGAATAGTGGAAAGAAGGAATGTAAAGGGTAAGCAAATCTTGCCTTTTCATTGATCAATCAGTACTTCTCACATGCACAGTACTTGAGTTGTTCTTTGGCCAGACACTGCGTGTTTAAGTATGCCAAGTCATATGTTGGTAATCCATTTAGGATTGACCATTGCCAGAATCGTTTCTGTCACATGCCACCTTTTTACTGGGAGAAAAAAATCCAAACTACATTACAAACGACATTAACAAGATGTCTATTTTAGTTTTTAGCTTGTGGACAGGCCACTTTCTGAATTTTTCTGGTTCACTTTTATACTGCGATGGTGAAAAAGATCATATCTTGGAATACACATTTTATTTCAGGGTGATAGACAGCATTAAATGGCATTTCACCAACCACCCTTTGACAATTACATTTTACAGTTAGGCACAGAGTTTCATCCCAGTCAATCTTATAATCGGAAGCAAGATTATACTTTTGTATATATGTATGTATGACACTGAACCTGTGATTTATTTATTTCCTAGTTTTAATATTGTAAGTTTTTCTTGATGCTTTTTTATGTTCCATTTTGGGGCTGGCTACTTTTTTCTGAATGGTGAATTTTTGATCAGCATAAACTGGTGTAAATATGGAAAATTTCAATCGGTATGCTCTCAGCTAATCAAATACGTTATATACATGTCATTGAAATGATTCAGTACTGTATAGCACTTGATTTTCAAAAGTAATAGAAATCTCGTCTGATATTTTGTAGAAAGCCATAATTCACATTTATAGGTTATTTGTAATGCATTTAAAGAAATCTGATCTCCAGTTTTTTCAGTCAAATGGCTGAATGCATGAAACAAAAATGCACAGTTACGCCATCATGCGAAAAATTTACCAACATATAGACTAAATAAGGGTAGGTACACATGTTGATATAGAATCACTAGTAGTTGTATGTGTTTGTTCCATTAATGTTCTTAATTTGAGGTCAATCCCCACTGTTAAGTAAAATTCTCATTCAATTGCTAATAGCAGATCTGTACCTGTATTGTCGTAAGTAACTGAATTGGGTTTTGGATTAGGGAGTCTCCTCTGTCCCTGAACTGAAAAGGGAATGACACTGGCTTTTTCAAAGTTGCCAAGAATGTAAACATTGAATGTTTTCTGCCATGTCAGTTGTGGAAACCTAGTGATGTATTGTCATGAAACTTGCCTGAAATGAACTGTTTTAATATAGTCATGTTTTATTTGTGATATAAATGCATTTCTTAAGCATAGAGTCTATATTGTTCTACATTGAAGAATGCCTAGTTTAATTTTAACAGAAAATGCTTGTTTTGAGATATTTTTAAAGTATTAAAAATGCCTTGAAAGTAATGCTAAAGACGCCTGTTTTATATAGAACCTTACAGTATTCGAAATGACTGAAGGTCTCTCTTCAAGAAATACAGTTTAAGGTCAGACAATTAAAAGTGATAGCAACTTTTTTAAGGACACTAAAAAGCTGTGGCATTTGAACCTAGGAAATTGTGACTCCTTCTGCTTCTTTCTATTCATTTACATTTTGCAAAGAACTAACACACAGTGTAGATTCTGGATAATCCTGTTTCACTGAATACATTGCTTAGGGAAGCAATAGGATGTTCTGATTTTTTTCTGGTTTTAAGTTTTTTAGAGATCATATGCATATAAATATCTGGACTTAATTCTTTCTTTTATTTACCAATTCTCAGATTTGAATTTCAAGGGCTCTACTAGTCTGTAGAGCTAAACTAATATAGTCACTTTTGTTCACTGAGGCATTTAAAGTTACTACAACGCTTTGTGCAACAGGTCTCCACCTTAATTCTGTTACACAGTAAACACTATATGATAGCTATACATAATCACTTAAAATGAGAGGGTATCTTTGTGACATTAGTTGGCTGAAAAGATTAATACTTGAACCATTGATCTGGAGACAGTAGAGACATGAGACAAATCTGTGTCCTCCTCCCTTTTTCTATCATCATCCTTTGTCTGGTTCATCAAAGAGTCATGCTGTCTCAAAGTGTGGTCATGTTTGGCTCTCCTGATGCCTCTTCTTAACTTGGTTCTGAATGGGCTAAGGGCCTTTGCACTGCCAGATCTTAAAGCAGCATTACATTTTAATAGCAGGCATACCTCATTATTTATCCACAGCTTCAGATTGTGGGGTAGGTTTGTGTTTTGTGTGTGTGTGTGTATATATATATATATACTCAGCAAAAAAAGAAACGTCCCTTTTTCAGGACTGTGTATTTCAACAATAATGTTTTAAAAATCCAAATAACTTTACAGATCTTCATTGTAAAGGGTTTAAACAATGTTTTCCATGCATGTTCAATTAAACATAATCAATTAATTAAAATATATACATATATATTATATATATATTTTATATATATTTATTTTATATATATTTTATATATATATTTTATATATATTTATTTTATATATATATATATATATAACATATAATAAATATATATATTGGGGGTATGTAGGCTTTGGTTGTTATAACTGAAGATTTTCCTTTATTCCTTTCAGTCTCATCTTCCTTATCTGAAACAAAAATTAGCTCCTGCCCTTTTCATATACAGTACTTACTAGTTGTTGGTATTTCTGTATAGCCTGCAATTATTATTATTATTATTATTATTATTTTGCATAATAGTTGTTGGCAAAACATTTTTGGGATGCTGCACATGGTCCTTGAAAGCTGCTATTTCAAAAAAAGAGAGAATGACTTCACTAAATCTGAATAAAGGGGTTAGATTTTTTTTGTATTTTTGTACACAGTGAAAGTGGCTTACTTTGGATTGAAACTTTTACCAAACTCTTAGAATTTTCTAATAGTTATATAATTAGTGCACAAAATAGTAATTTTAAGGTAAATTATTTTCTTTATTAAATGTTACCTGTGGGGAACGCCTGCAAATAGTATGATATTTTGATGAGATGGACTGAAAAGCACTGTCTTTGAGGACCTTGCAGTCTGAATTTTTTCATTTTTTTATTTTAGAAGATTGATAGATGTAAAAACATGTTTTCTAGTACTATAACTGAAAGTACTCACTTGCAGTTGTGATATTTTATAGTGTTTTGTTACTGTAGTAATAATAAAACTACTTGCATTCAAGTAATAAAACTACTTGCATTTAAAACAGTTCGTATTACTTGAACTAAAAAATAGAGATTGTGATTGCCGTGTATTTATCATCTAATTTTAATTTGAAAAACACTAAATAATTCAATCTTTTTCTCCCTCTCTGTATGAAACAATAAGGGCAGTGCTGTGGCATACTGGTTAGCACTGTTGCCTTATAACTCCAGACTCCTGGGTTTGAATCCTGCCCCAGTTGCCTTCAGTGTAGAATTTACACATTTTGTCTGAAAGTTTTGTAAAGATTGCTCCAGTTTTATTTCTGTGTTTCTTGGTAAATTTAACTGGACACATTTGAGTGTGTATGAGTTTGTGAAGCATGGCAAGCGATGGATTGTTGCCCTGTCAGTAGTTGGCAGCTTGTACCCTTCTTGTGCCCAATGGTGCAAGGCTACTCTCTGGGACCTAATTAGTCAGAAAGGGATGTAGCAAGTGTGTTAAAAGATGTATAGACATATGAAATAAAAGGTTAAACAAAGACTAATCTTGCTGCCATTTTCTGCTTGCCCATGGAGTTGAACATTGTTCTGCTATTTATACAGATTTTCTAATGTTCTTCTCCTGTGTTCCACATCTACGTGTTGGCGTACATTGTATAAGCTTTGCCTAGCAGTATTATTTTTTTTTAAAATAATTTTATTATTGCTATGCATTAATTACTTTAATTCCTTTTAAAAATGTTATTTGTAGTAAATGTACCACCCAGACGCCTTGAATGAAATAAAACTTTTTTTCTTCTTGTTTTATTTCTCCGAATTAACTGAATTATACAGAGTTTAATAATAATGTGCACCAAATATGCTGTATTTTAATCTAGAATACCACGAGGAACCTGCGTTAAGCATGCTCCTATACAAAGAAACTGACCAATTAACAGTTTCTACTCTTAGTAATATCTTGCAGCTTAACGTGAATATATTACAAAATAGAATATGCCCTGATTTTTAATACTTAATCCTCTACTGACTAATCACTCTTGAAAACTTTGATCATTTAAGATTTTCACTTATGGGTTCTCCTATGGGTGGCACGGTGGCACAGTGGGTAGCGCTGCTGCCTCGCAGGTGGGAGACCTGGGTTCTCTTCCTGGGTCCTCCCTGCGTGGAGTTTGCATGTTCTCCCCGTGTCTGCGTGGATTTCCTCCAGGTGCTCCGGTTTCCTCCTACAGTCCAAAGACATGCCGGTTAGGTGCATTGGTGATTTTAAATTGTCCCTAGTGTGTGCTTGGTTTGTGAGTGTTTGTGTGTGTGTGTGCCCTGCGGTGGGCTGGTGCCCTGTCCAGGGTTTGTTTCCTGCCTTGCACCCTGTGTTGGCTGGGATTGGCTCCAGCAGACCCCTGTGACCCTGTAGTGAGGATATAGCGGGTTGGATAATGGATGGAATGTTCTCCTATGCTGAAGTCCAAAGACAGTGTTATTGTTTAATATTTGTGTTCTTCTTTAAACATATAGTGGTATGTAAGGAAATTTGTCCATTAACAAAGTGAACAGTTTCATTAGTCTTTTGGGATTTATAGGCTCATGGAATCATTATTTTCTTATGTATAGTGTAAAATTCCTACTTGATAAGTCAAGCCTGGATTAAATTCACTAGATATAGTAATTTTCTTGATACAAAAAACAAATCTCTTGTAAAATAGAAGAGACCAATCACCCCATAAACATATATTTACAATAGATGGAAAAACTTTGCAGGATCATGTTTAATGATTTTTAAATGTCACTGTAAATTATTTTTGTATTATTTTGTAACATTGGCTTCAGGTTTTTTTTTTTTTTTGACTTCTTGCCTTATGTATTTTTTTCCCTGTTTCTCAAGGTAGCAAAATCTAATAGCACATGTGATCTGTCTGGGCTTAAAATTTGGGGTGGGATTGTGGGTCCCACACAAATGTAGTTATTGTAGCAATTTTAGATTTTCAATGTACGGATGTCCCACACTATTTTATTTGATACAAAAGCTGCCTTACTTGTTAAAAGAATATTTTACATCTTTCTTTAAATTATTATTTTATAACCAGTAATGGCATGCTGCACGATAACGTGCAGTGAATACACTTGACTTGAGGCTTCATAGTTTTCATACTCTTTCTCTATACGTTTAGCATTCGTTTGCTCAGAGGTTGATGCACTTGCTGCTTCCTGAGCAGCTCTTCTTTTATCCACCCTAGCGGCCCGCTTTTTCTCTTTTTTCATCATCATCTTTTCTCGTTAAAACTGATTAAGACAGTGTGTTGCAATTACTGAGTATGTTTTCCTTCATTTTTTACTTAAGATGGCACTTATGTCTTCAATCTGCCTCAAGAATGATTTAAGATATGAAGAGTTAGGGGAAGTGATCGTGAAGGTAGTAGGGATGAGAATGGCTGTACGCATGCATCGCACGATCGCCCTGCTGGCTGCGGCCGAGAGTTGATTCGACAATAAAATAAAAATAAAAAGAGGAATAAACTTGGAGGTCAATCATCACCCTCAAAGTGGATAGTATACATCACATAGTGTAGGTGTACCAAATTTCAGGTCAATAGGTGAAACAGTTTGCAAGCTACAGGTGATTATATATTCCTGGACAGACAAATTGATAGCCACGGTAGCGTATTATATATAAATAGTGTGGCTTATTTCTCACTTAGAAGATCATATTTCTTTTATTGTGTACATTTCTTTAAATTTGCAATAATCGGATGTCACCTTCATGTTGCTTTTGCTGTTGACCAGACCTTGCAATTTGGTAATCTGATTGGCTGTTCAGTGGAACTGTGCAAGTCCATATCAGGCATCAAGGACATGGCTGGCATGCGATGCCCTATATTTAAACTGTGGTTTAGAAGAAACTCAACTAAACTTTGTTAAATTAAATGCTAAAAACCGACAGAAGTATATTCTTGTTCTCAAAGCAATACATGATCAGTAAATTGACCTGGGTTATTTGGTGAATTTGTATTCAGTTTCACTTCATTTTCTTTTTACAAATTAACCACTGTAAGTTCGTAGCTGCCTTATGGCTACACTTATAGTCGTAATCATTTTTCTTTTAAAATATTTGTGGTGGACTGACTGTCTTTAAGCCTGAAAAGTAAAATCAGTAACACACGAAAATATACGCAATCCTCAAGGATAATGTTCAGGAAATTTAGCTGTAGCTGTAAAGAAGGACATCTCAGCATACAAATGAGGACTTTGTGATGAATATCACAATTGCACTTTTACATTCATTTATGGTCTTTTAGAGATGTCCATTACTTTTGGAAACAGTTTATGATAATAGTCATAGTCATTCTCAAACCCACTTGTTGAGAGAGGCAATAGTCCATCCTGGCAGTACTGAACACAATGTAGCAGAAGGACCTGGACAAGGTACCAGTCCCCCTCTCTCACACACACACACATGCACACTCACACTGGGACCATTTACCAACCATAGAAGGATGTGAGAATGTGAGAGGAAAACTGGAGTAACCAGAAGAAAAGCGCAAAGATACAGGGTGAACATGCAAGCTTCACTGAGACAGCCATGTACTAGATTTTAACCAATTGAGCTGGATATGTGAAGTAGTGGTGTTAATCAGTCTGCACTACAATGTCACGTAAGCCAAGGATATATTAAATATATTTTGCCTAACTATCTCAAATTTGTTAAATTAATAGCATTCACATTTACAGCTTTATTTTGACTGCTCAGCTCCATTATAGCTGCATGAAATTGTAATCTGGCAGGAAAAAAACTGTATAGTATGGATGAAAAAATAAAAAAAATATATTTTTCTCAACGTGTTTTATTTTACATTCTCTAGATTTTGTTGCAAGTCTACCTTTTTGGCTAAAAACCTCAATACAGTACATGCAAAATTAAACAATTATTTATTCAAGTTAAAATAGCACTGGCTTATATCTTGATGTGCTCAAAATTTTATCAAATACTGTAAACATCAGAAGGAATAATTTATGACTTTAAAAAAATATTAATATCAAAGTGTTTTTTAAACTGGGTGTTTCTGATTCGCCTCCATCACACTTTCATCTGCCCAACAGTCTTAAGTCCCCCCTAGTGTTAAATTTAAAAGGGGCTTCCCTCCAATTTTAAAAATGAATTTCAAACCCTGAGTCTGTCTTGTTTATATACATCATTTTCTTAACTTAGTATAGATCTTTTGTAATTCTGTGGCTACCAACAATGTATTCAGATGTTTTGATAAGAAATAGATACTTATTTACTTTGAATCCTTTTATTACTCATAATGTCCTTTTGGGGATATTGAACAGTAGCCATTCATTTTTGAAGGTCATATGAGAAGGGTCATTTACATTTTGAATACAGTAATATAGTAATTTAATGGTGGCTTCAGCAACCAGCAGGTTATTCAGAAAGGATTATGGAATTTGGATGCAGGGTGCTGCTATCAAGTGCTTCATGGCATGATTGGTATCTAGAAAATTACTATAGAGTGACATTGCAAGGGCAATATAAATGAAGCTTGTGTACTTGCCTTGTATCCAACATTGTTCTCTGCCATTTGCTTCAATAATTAAGTTATGACATCATCTGCTCTGTTCAGCTGCTTCACCTGTCTAGCACACTGAAGTTTTTCTGTCTTCAAAAGTAAAACCATTTGCTATCATCAGTCTCACTAATTTTATTGAAATGCCATATATTTGTGTAAATTTGCAAACATTTCAATGAATGATTTTAGAAACTGTTAAATAAATTAAAGTGTTTTATTATTACTTAGTTGTCACCTTTATGCAAGGCAACTGTTAACATTTTAGACACCATTAGTTACTTTTCTTTTTTTAATTTTTCCAATTGGCGTGCAAGCATATGAAGTGAATTGCTTTTAGTCACACGGTGTCAGTAGTGGGGTTTGAACTCACAAACTGATTGTTTGAAGTCCAAAGTTTTAACCACTGCTCCATAACTGCATGTCTTGCGTGATAAAATAAAATGTTTAAAATATATCCACATGGCTTAAAACATTTTCAGTTTGTTGCTTTTTAAGTTAATTTTTTAGTATTTCAAAAGAGAGTCTTACCAGCTGAGTGTGATTGTGTTTAAAAACAAATCCAATAAGAAATGTATCTGAAGTGTCAGAATATTTTATTGAAAAATAAGAATTGCATCTTTCTGGTGTATGTTCAGACCATAGTGTGTAAATCTGACATTTGACAGATTTGCAATGGCACCTAAACATTTCATGGTATAGTATACAGTAGTACTTACTAATCTACAGTGTTCAATGTTCTGCTTTAGTATTCTCTCTGAAATAGGGTCAGACTGGATTACCATACAGAATTATGCTGATGTTTTTCTCAATTATAATAATCTTGCTGTGTACACACATACACATGCACAGAGAGAAAGGTAAAAACAGAGTCCAATTCCTTGTATATGTATATATACTTGGGCCAATAAAGCTGATTCTGATCCAGAATTGTTGAAGCATAGAATGTGTACCTCCTATTTTTTGACTTGTTGGTTATAGCTTTAAAAAGTTATTTAATTTGGCCTTTGCATATCAAGTACTGCATTGTCAAAGGAGAAAGGAGTTTAGTTTCTGGACTTAGGACTGACTGCTGAGTCACTGATGAGTGATCACAGACTGTCTTTGTCATGAGGGCAAAAAAAATATAACACTGCTGCACATGTATTTAATTGCAAGTCTGTACATTTTTTACATCTATTAGTATATTGCTTTCAGAAATTAGTATGTGAATATTAAAATGGAAGTAATCATGTAGGAATTTATACTGCCAAAGACTGGTCTGTAAAGTGCTTTATAAGCTTTCAAGAGTTGATCAGTGCTTACGTAGTGCATTTTCTTATAAACAGTACTGCTTTTGTTTTTAAAGTTTTGCTAGGCAGGCTTTTGAGGGCATTAATGCCTATGGCACCATCAGTTTTTCTAATATCTACGTTATCAGATGCCTACTTTCAGGTGAATGATAAGTTTGGAGTTCATGAAAAAAGTTACCAAATTTCACAAAACTAAGGAAGTGTTTAAAATTTAATCTGTCAGGCAGTTTTGTGCAGCATGTTTGTTACAGATGATTACTTGAAATCCATGGTTATCTCTGTCTCCTCAACACTAGAAATTATATCCATACTTTAAAAATACTTGCATTATTTTATAATGTATTGACTCGTTGTTGTGACTGGAGTGGAAAATGTGCTACATAATGGTATGAGGCCTTCAAATTAGCTACAGACGCAGGCCAGAATCCCCACAGGCTTGTTCAGAACAGCCTCACCCTAATCCTGCCAGTCCTCAACTGTGAACAGGTGGCTTTAGCCTAACTAGATCAAAAAATGGTTAAACTTGTTTAAAAGTTCAAAAGTGCCTCACAAGAGGAAGAACCATGAAATTTACAGGAATTACTGAGGAATCAAAATGTTTATAAATTATTTATTAAACAAAAATGTTAAATAAAAAAAAAACATTTACACCAGAGCAAAAAGGAATTGACAAGAAGTAAATCCAAGTTAAACAAGTCCCAAAACACATTTCCAGAGAAAAAAAAACCAAGAAACCGAGTAGTTGCCAACCAGAAAATCCAAGTCCAAATCAAAAAGTAATATCCGAAAACCCCAAATGAATCTCACTGAACCACTCCTGAGGCCTCATCTATGGTAAAATGTATAGCTAGGCAGGGGTCTTGGTATCAAGTATGATCAACTCTCTGTTAAAGATCTCTATTCATTAACACTAGAATTACCAGAGCCTACGAAAAAACTTGTAGATCTGTCCCACCTTAAAACCGTTCTCACCTCTCTGCCAGCGTCTTTTGTTCATCTAAATGTGCTGATAAACACAAACTGCAAGTAGCCGGCTGTTCCATCCCTCCACCAACTTAGAACGTGCACGAACTTCTCCCAGCTCATGCCTTGATTAATTATCTGGGAGTGGAGTTTTAGAGTGGAAATAATAGATCGTTATTTGGAATACACTCATTTCATGTGTGTTCCGTTTCTACAGTAATCTGTGTAAACACATTGTTAAACAGAAATTTTTTCATATTTTAGTAATAAATGTTACAAAATGTAGGCATAAACTATAAAATGTGTGAAGCCTCAAGGCCGAAGATCAAATAAACACTTTCACAAAAGGTTCAAGAATGTCACAACAGCTTACGTGGCGTACGGGTAAGATTTCGTCACTCGGAGCACAGCAGGCTTGCCGTATAACCTTCGTGGTTCTGCCTGCCTGAACTTTGACTTTATATATTCAGGAATGACTTTACATATTCCGAAAATCATTGTACAGTAATTGCCTGTTTGGCACCCCATAGGGCACTGTATAATAGATATATAAAAAAAAGAGCTGAGGGGATAGATATATAAATAGATAGGAATGAAAGGCACTATGTGATAGGCAGACAGGGAAGCTGCTATATAATATTAAAATTACTGTTATTACTATCCATCCATCCATCCATCCTCTTCCGCTTATCCGAGGTCAGGTCGCGGGGGCAGCAGCTTAAGCAGAGAGGCCCAGACTTCCCTCTCCCCGCCACTTCTTCCAGCTCTTCGGGAGAATCCCATGCGTTCCCAGGCCAGCCGGAGACATAGTCCCTCCAGCGTGTCCTGGTTCTTCCCCGGGGCCTCCTCCCGGTTGGACGTGCCCGGAACACCTCACCAGGGAGGCGTCCAGGAGGCATCCTGATCAGATGCCCGAGCCACCTCATCTGACTCCTCTCGATGCGGAGGAGCAGCGGCTCTACTCTGAGCCCCTCCCGGATGACTGAGCTTCTCACCCTATCTTTAAGGGAAAGCCCAGACACCCTGCGGAGGAAACTCATTTCAGCCGCTTGTATTCGCGATCTCGTTCTTTCGGTCACTACCCATAGCTCATGACCATAGGTGAGGGTAGGAGCGTAGATCGACTGGTAAATTGAGAGCTTTGCCTTACGGCTCAGCTCCTTTTTCACCACGACAGACCGATGCAGAGCCCACATCACATCCGCCTGTCGATCTCACGCTCCATTCTTCCCTCATTCGCGAACAAGACCCCGAGATACTTGAACTCCTCCACTTGGGGCAGGATCTCTCCTCCAACCCTGAGAGGGCACTCCACCCTTTTCCGGCTGAGGACCATGCTCTTGGATTTGGAGGTGCTGATTCTCATCCCAGCCGCTTCACACTCAGCTGCGAACCGATCCAGAGAGCTGAAGATCACGGCCTGATGAAGCAAACAGGACAACATCATCTGCAAAAGCAGTGACCCAATCCTGAGTCCACCAAACCGGACCCCTTCAACACCCTGGCTGCGCCTAGAAATTCTGTCCATAAAAGTTATGAACAGAATCGGTGACAAAGGGCAGCCCTGGCGGAGTCCAACTCTCACTGGAAACGGGCTCGACTTACTGCCGGCAATGCGGACCAAGCTCTGACACGGTTGTACAGAGACCGAACAGCTCTTATCAGGGGTCCGGTACCCCATACTCCCGAGCACCCCCACAGGATTCCCGAGGGACACGGTCGAATGCCTTTTCCAAGTCCACAAAACACATGTAGACCGGTCGGGCAAACTCCCATGCACCCTCCAGGACTCTGCTAAGGGTGAAGAGCTGGTCCACTGTTCCGACCAGGGGAAAACCACACTGTTCCTCCTGAATCCGAGGTTCACTATCCGACGGACCCTCCTCTCCAGAACCCCGAATAGACTTTTCCAGGGAGGCTGAGGAGTGTGATCCCTCTATAGTTGGAACACACCCTCCGGTCCCCTTTTAAAGAGGGGACCACCACCCCGGTCTGCCAATCCAGAGGCACTGTCCCGATGTCCATGCGATGTTGCAGAGGCGTGTCAACCAAGACAGTCCTACAACATCCAGAGCCTTAAGGAACTCGGGCGTATCTCATCCACCCGGGGCCCTGCCACCAAGGAGTTTTTGACCACCTCGGTGACTTCAGTCCCAGAGATGGGAGAGCCCACCTCAGAGTCCCCAGGCTCTGCTTCCTCATTGGAAGGCATGTTAGTGGGATTGAGGAGGTCTTGAAGTACTCCTCCCACCGACCCTAACGCCCGAAGTGAGGTCAGCAGCGCACCATCCCCACCATATACGGTGTTGACACTGCACTGCTTCCCCTCCTGAGACGCGGACGGTGGACCAGAATCTCCTCGAAGCCGTCCAAAGTCGTTCTCCATGGCCTCCAAACTCCTCCCATGCCCGAGTTTTGCCTCAGCAACAACGAAGCGCGTTCCGCTTGGCCTGCGGTACCTATCAGCTGCCTCCAGAGACCCACAGGACAAAAAGTCCTATAGGACTCCTTCTTCAGCTTGACGGCATCCCTCACGCGGTGTCCACCAACGGGTTCGGGATTGCCGCCACGACAGGCACCGACCACCTTGCGGCCACAGCTCCGGTCAGCCGCCTCAACAATAGAGGCACGGAACATGGCCCATTGGACTCAATGTCCCCACCTCCCTCGGGGCGTGGTTGAAGTTCTGCGGAGGTGGGAGTTGAAGCTACTTCTGACAGGGGACTCTGCCAGCCGTTCCCAGCAGACCCTCACAACACGTTTGGGGCCTACCAGGTCTGACCGGCATCTTCCCCCACCATCGAAGCCAACTCACCACCAGGTGGTGATCAGTTGACAGCTCCGCCCCTCTCTTCACCCGAAAGTGTCCAAGACATATGGCGCAAGTCCGGCGACCACGACCACAAAGTCGATCATCGACCTGAGGCCTAGGGTGTCCTGGTGCCAAGTGCACATATGAACACCCTTATGCTTGAACATGGTGTTCGTTATGGACAATCCATGACGAGCACAGAAGTCCAATAACAAAACACCGCTCGGGTTCAGATCGGGGCCATTCCTCCCAATCACGCCCTTCCAGGTCTCACTGTCATTGCCCACGGAGCATTGAAGTCTCCCAGCAAAACGAGGGAATCCCCAGAAGGTATGCCCTCTAGCAACCCTCCAGAGACTCCAAAAGGGTGGATACTCCAAACTGCTGTTCGCGCATACGCACAAACAACAGTCAGGACCCTTCCCCACCCGGCGGAGGGAGGCCACCCTCTGTCCACGGGGTAAACCCCAATGCACAGGCTCCAGTGGGGGCAATAAGTATGCCCACACCTGCTCGGCCTCTCACCGGGGCAACTCCAGAGTGGTAGAGAGTCCAGCCCCTCTCAAGGAGATTGGTTCCAGAGTCCAAGCTGTGCGTCGAGGTGAGTCCGACTATATCTAGCGGAACCTCTGACCTCGCGCACTAGCTCAGGCTCCTTCCCCTTCAGAGAGGTGACATTCCACGTCCCAAGAGCCAGTTTCTGTAGCCGAGGATCAGACCGCCAAGGTCCCGCCTTCGGCCACCACCCAACTCACACTGCACCCAACCTCCTTGGCCCCTCCCATAGGTGGTGAGCCCATGGGGAGGACGACCCACGTTACCTCTTGGGCTGTGCCCGCCGAGCCCCATGGGTGCAGGCCCGGCCACCAGGCGCTCGCCATCGAGCCCCACCTCCAGGCCTGGCTCCAGAGGGGGCCCGTGACCCCGTCCGGGCAAGGGAAAGCGCGTCCAAGTTTTATTCTTCATTGGAGGTTTATTGAACGCTCTTTGTCTCATCCCTCACCTAGGACCAGTTTGCCTTGGGTGGCCCTACCAGGGGCATAAAGCCCCGGACAACATAGCTCCTAGGATCATTGGGACACGCAAACCCCTCCACCACGATAAGGTGACGGTTCAAGGAGGAGCTGTTATTACTATATAGATATTATTTATTTACTTACTTCCTACAGTGTAAAGACACGAGTGCAGAGCTTCCCATGTACATATACAAAGTACAGCGATGGTAAAAGTGCATTCTTGATCTGATGTAGAACAATCATCATGATTTGAGTTTGCCTCTGTTATGGCACGTCTGAGAAAACGTCAGTGTCAAATGCGGGGGGGTTGCGCTGCTGAGAGAAAAAAAAAATCTAACCTTTACAAGTATCATAAATTACTGGACTTAAATGACTGGAATCAAATGTATGTTTTTATTTTAAAATAGTAAGAATACGTGCAGCTCACATTTCAAAACGGACTCATCTGGAATCGAACCCGTGAAGTTCAGACTACCAGTCAAGAGCTAATACCGTTGCGCCACTACAGTGCTCTTAGCAAATGCGTGTCAATATCGCACTGTAACGCGAGTTGTTTTTCTGTAGTTATATTTTTGAATAAAAGCGCACTTGTTCTGTTATATTTGTTCTTTTTGTGAAACTGTTTCTTTGATATTTGGACTTCAGGCTTCACACATTATAAACTTCATGTGTACATTTTGTCAATTATGACTAAAACATGAAAAACGTTTCTTTTTTAAAGATGTGTTTACCTAGATCGTTGTAGACACGGAACACACATGAAATGCAAGTGTTCCAAATAACAATATAGTATTTATAAAAGGTGTAATTTTGCTTGACTTCTCACTCTATACAATTCCAAGCAACTGACACGCAGGTAAACAGACTTGAGCTGAGAACAACTGTCTTGTGGGGATGTGATAGTAGGCTGCTTGCTGTTTGCTGCTTAGCCACAAATTTAGAAGACAAAAGATGGATGGAGAGGTGTGAAGCGTTTTATGGTGGGACAGATCTACAAGTTTTTTTGTAGGCTCTGGTAATTCTAGTGTTAAGTTACCCTAGGGCCTGTGGGAGTCTTAATCTGGGTTTGTCTGCAGCTCCACCATAGCTTCTCTCACTACTTCTGTATGGAGTGTATCATTCTTTGGCAGGCAATGTGGATGCAAGTACATGATAAAGAAAAGGCATACAGACTTTACAGCCTATAGCAGCTGGTTTGGGAAATTTCTAGAACGTTATTACCCTATTGTTTTCCCATTTCCTTTGGCTTTAAGTATAAATGACTTCAATTCGGTCAGCCATAATTTGGCGCATGACTTTAAAAGTTAAAAAAAAAAAATACTGAATGTGAGTATAAACCAGGAATGAATCTCTTGCTAAAACATTACACATAGCCAGGTAAAGGCAATGGTGGCAACATGGATTGACCAATGCTTAGCAAGACTCCCAATCTCTCTCTGAAGTTTTCAAGCACTTCTGTTCCATGTGAGAGAGAGATGTCCTCCAGATTTTATTCTTCCAGTGGGCAGCGCTTGATAACTCTCCAGTAGAAAGTACTCATAATTGGGTTCTTAATAAATGCACAAACTAACTATATTTTTTCAGTCTAAAGAAAGTGTCTCACAGTGAGCAAATTCCGCAATCATGCTCATGAACCTAATTTAGCACAGGGGTGTGGAAATCAAATTTATTTCTACTTGTCCACGGAGAAGTAAACTTAGAAAATCCACTTGTCCGCCAGTTAAATTCACTTGCCCATAAACAAATAACAAAAGTGAAAAATAGTTTATTTTTTCTGATCTCTTTTATTGATACCAAAACTGCCTTCCCATTTTAAAACTGAAAAAAGTTCTTTCAGGGAGTAGTATTTTGCCACCTTGCTCTAGAACGTTTTATAAAAGATTACCTTATTTTACCTGGCTAATAAACAATGCCTTCATTATAGCTGCACTAGTTCTTTTTTCATATATTACAGTTACATAACAGAACACTGTCCTGATTCATTTTCTGCCATGTTGTTCAGCTTTTGTCTTGCAACATCTTTTCCCCCAAGAATCTTTACCATCTCAGACAGCATGGTCTGTTCATTTCTGCTTGAGCTGAACTGCATGGTTCCTGGACTGATGGTCCTGCAGAAGTGGATGCTGATGACTTTTCAGTTATTTTATGAGTGATGTGCCTGTTGCCGGGTGACAGACAGAATTTCACAGCTGGTCAAGGGTCAAACTCTTCTAAAAAAGCAGCATTGAACAGCCTAGCATAGCGCTCAACCTCTGAGCGTTCAGCTTTAGAAAATGCTTTTTCAATTGAACCAACTTTTTTCTTACTTTTAGACTCATGTCTCTATCTGACGTACTAAACCCCCAGTTCCTATCCTTCTTTCTGCACATAACCAATCACCACACGATAAATGTCTTTGTGAAATTAAAACTAGTTATAAGCTTAGACCTCTGAATGGATGGCATAATTAAACATGTATAACGATTTTTTTAAAGTTCTGAAAACTCTGAGGTCTAGGTTTATAACAAGTTTTAATTTCACAAAGACGTTTATCATGTGGTGTTTGGTTATATGGAGAAAGACAAAGGATAGGAGCTGGGGGTTTAGTACGTAAGATAGACACAGCAAACATGCAATAAAGAAAGCCTGCTCAGAAAAACCTCCATTGAATTGTGCGTTCGTGTCTCCGACCTCCAGATCACGAACGCAACATTTACACAATATTTCAGTTAAACCTGTGCGATACCCATTCAGATATCCAGTTTTTTGGAGCCTCGTCACACCTGCCATAAACTTCCCTACACTGAACGTAGACCTGAGAACCCCTAAATGCAAGGGAGCAGCACTACAGTCACGCCACCGTGCCCCTCGCCACCCATGTCTAATACATGCTTTAATGCATTTCATCGTGAAAAAGATATCAAGTATTTATTTTAGTATTCTGAATGTTCATTGAGCAGGAATATCATGAAGTCAATGTGCGGCAATTGCTGCCGGCGCTTCCTCAGTGCAAGAGGAAGTCAGTTTAAGAAGTGCGCAGAGATTAACAGCTGGGTCGGGGAACACTTAATATAAAGCATTTAATGTGCTATATTAATTTATGACGGGGTTTGAGAAAATCTAGTAAATGAAACATTAATTTTAAGACGAAATTTAGTTTGCGACATTCTACTGATAAACTACGAGAATAAAGTGGAAATGTCAACTTTAATCTCGACATTTACATTTTTTTTTTTTGTCTTCACTGTGTCCGTATTTTTTTCACCGTGGCCTTAATACGCTAGGTTTTTCAGGGCATGTTGTGCCAGTTTTAATCAAACAAGGATCCATTTCTCATCCACGATGCTATTTGTTTCAGTTTCAGCAACACGCATATAGCGAGAACAACGTGCTTACCGTAGTGCATTATGGGTTACGCAAGTAATTCCTAATGATGTATTCGAAATTCCGCAAGATGGAACATTTCCAAAGAAGTAAATATTACTGATATTGTCGGGAAAAAAAATAATCGCGTCTAAGTGAAGATTTTTATTGATATTTCATAACATTTGGAAAACGTTCAAATGTTTTCTTCTTTATTTTTAATAAACTGACAGCGCGAAACCAACTTGTTTTATATTAAAATTTCTCTAATCAAAAACGATCTACTGTATAGACAGCTCATCAAAATTGATGTCACACAATAAATTTCTTAACTCCTCAATATATCACAACTAATTTCAGGAAAGATTAACTGCCTAACAAGCTTAATGTGGAGAAAACAATTGCATTGTAGGTGAAATAACCGCATTTTATGGAGAAAAAATGAATTTTATCAATAATATATAAAAGTTATCGATTATACTGAAAAATCAAATCACATCGTAATGTTGGCATGAAAAAAATGACCACATCTCCAAGCGTGTAAATAGTAGGATAAAATACTTATGTAAGACCACAAGAGTAATTCCCCTTTGAAAAATCAGCCGTCATTTTGTAAACAATATTGAATACCAATTTGAGACATGAAGAACATACCTAAGTAGACTGTTTCTGTACGAAGTACTTATCCAACTGTTTAAAATTTGAAAGTAGTGGTAACAATGTGCCCTGCACAGCACATATAATTCTTTTTTCTCCAGAAAATTGCACTTGTCCGCGGACAACTGAAACAGAAAAACACGCTTGTCCGATGGTCAGTTTACCCATGTCGGACCAGTCGGGCGTTGGATTTCCGCACACCTGTAGCACCATTTGCCCATAACCTCAGCAATCCTCCATAGTTACTGTTCTCCTTCCTCTGTTTTGTGCTAAAAGGTACAAGACACATCGTACTCGCATAACTAGTGTTTTGTTTGGTCATGGGTCATGCCCTTGAGTTTTGTTTGTTTCCCTTTTTGTATTTTTTTTTGAACAGCTTCTGTTTTAGTGCTGAATCTGGCTATTAGTTTATAATTACTAATTGTCCTCTGTTATTTTTTATTTTATGTTACTGATATTAATTAAGGGGGGCGCAGTGGTAGCGCTGCTGCCTCGCAGTTAGGAGACCCAGGTTCGCTTCCCGGGTCCTCCTTGCGCGGAGTTTGCATGTTCTCCCCGTGTCTGCACGGGTTTCCTCCCACAGTCCAAAGACATGCAGGTTAGGTGGATTGGAGATTCTAAATTGGCCCTAGTGTGTGCTTGGTGTGTTGGTGTGTTTGTGTGTGTCCTGCGGTGGGTTGGCACCCTGCCTGGGATTGGTTCCTGCCTTGTGCCCTGTGTTGGCTGGGATTGGCTCCAGCAGACCCCCGTGACCCTGTGTTCAAATTCAGCGGGTTGGAAAATGGATGGATGGATGGATGATATTAATTAAAAACAAATAATAATCCATACAATGAAATCAAACTTAACAAACCAAAATTCAACCCCAACCCAAAGAAAGGAGAGGGGAGCCAACCAAAAAATTTATCTAAAAGCAGCAAGGAAGGAAAACTATCTTTTTCCCTGTTATAGAAGCTTATTCTAAAATGTTATTGATTAGATCCTGCGATATTTGAAAAAAAAAAAAAAGTTTTTGAACAGATCCTCCGAGTAAGAATTTTGATTTTTTGTCCAATTTTAAATAGTATAGAATATCACCTACCCACTGACTTAAAAGTGGTGGGGTGGGATTCTTCCAGTTGAGTGAGATAAGTCTGTGTTAGTAGTGAGGTAAAGGTAATTAAAATGTGTTTGTTCTTCTCCAGTTTAAGCCTATCTGGGAGTACACCAAACACAGCTGTTATTGAGTTAGGAGTGACTGTGACACCAAGGCTATCTGATAAGCATTCAAAGATTTTTGTCCAAAATGATCTTAACTTTGTGCATGCCCAAAACATATGGCCCAGTGAGGCTGGAGCTAAATTGCAATGTTCACAGTTTAAATCTTGCCATGGAAGCATTTTGCTTAGTTTTAATGAAGATAAATATGTTTAATCAAAGATTTTAAGTTGAATTATCAAGGGCTTTGCACATATGGAGATTGATTGTATTATGTGCATGGTTGCCTTCCACTCATTTTCTGAAATATTAAGTGAAAGATCCTTTCCCCATTGTACTCTGTGATTTTTCAAAGGAAGGGATTTTAAATACAAAATATTTGGAATAGACATAGGTAGAAGGTGAGAAAAATTGGATAGATTCCTTTTCACAAAGTTTCTAGCTTGAAAGTAGTGGAAAATTGTGTTGATGAGAAGTTAAATTTGAAGCTTAATTGCTTGTAGGATGCAAAAAATGATCTATGTAGAAGTCTCTAAATGTTTTAATTCTAAACATTTCAAAACATTAAATACTCTGTATGTTTGAGAGGCTGGAAAATAGTGGTTGTCATGTAGAGGTGCAACAGTTAAGAGCTTCTTTGTCTTAAGTACTGCCTATATTGGTTCCATATTGTGAGTGAATGAAAGGCAATTGGATTATTAGTGTTGTGATGATAGTTTGTATTTACTGGCTAACAGAGCAGGGAATATAAAGAAGTACTGTAAGATTTTACTTCTTTTGTAGACCAGGGTTGTGTATGTTCACCAAATTGATGTGCAAATCTTAATGGCTTGTATATTTGCCGCCCAGCAATAAAATTGAAAGTTAGGTAGTGCCATGCCCCCTTCTGCTTTAGGTCATTGTAGAGTCTTCCTTTGGATGTGTGGATGTTTCAAATTCCAAATAAATGAGGTAATAATTGAATCTAATTTCTTAAAAAAGATCTTTTAATGTACAGTATATGGGGATGATTTGAATTAGAAAAAGAAGCTTAGGAAAGAGGTTCATCTTAAAAGTGTTAATTCTCCCTGCTAATCTGAGATGGAGGGTAGACCATCTATTGATATTTTGTTTAATTATTAAAAGAGCTTTATATTTTCTTGTGATATTTACCCCAAGATATCTAACAGCTAAGATAAATGGAAAGGTGTCTTGTCTATTATTGTGTGCTAGAGTGTTTATTGGAAAATCACATTTTTATTCAAATTGATATTCAGTTCAGATATCTTTTGATAATCTGCTACTACTTTTAGGACTGCTAGCATGGAATGTTGTGGATAAGATATATACAGTGCCATATTATCTGCCTATAGTGATATTTTTATTCAAGTTCTTTTCTAATAATCCCTTTTATCTCTGAGGCATTTTGAAAATAAACAGCCAATGGCTTGATGGCAATTGCAAAAACCAATGGTGATAGGGGACATCTTTGTTGAGTACCACGTTCCAGAAGTAGTCTGAAGTAATGTTAATACGAACTGAGGCTTCTGGACTAGTATAGAATAATTTGATCCATGCACATATGTTTGCTATATGTGGGCTAAATCCAAATTTGTGCAATGTTGTGAATAGGTAGTCCCATTCAACCATATCAAATGGTTTTTCTGCATCCAAAGGTAGTAAGATCTCTGCGGTGTTACATTTAATGGGTGAATATATTATAATAAACAAACATTGACGATTAGAAGCTAAGTGTGTGCCTTTAATAAATCTGGTTTGGTCTTGTGTCTTATCTTCTTTAAACTGAGTAGAATATAAGCACTTAATAATACTCTTTAAATGTGTGGGTTACATTTTTATGGTCTATGAATTTTATCTCTGTGTCAGTGTTGGTAATTGCTGTTATTGCATTACGAGCTATAGTACCTGCTTGTGGATTTGTTGGGCTAAAATCTTATTGGCCTTCTCTCCATGTTCATAATAATGATGTCACGACTTAAAGATGAGCTGTTCCATATCTTTAGTAGTCAAGAGTTTAAATTCTAATTGCAAAACCTGTCCTTACCTATAAAAACCTCATTTGATGATCTGGAGTATTCTAGATCTGGTAATTTCACTGATTAACTCTGACGCCTTCTTGGTTTACAATTTATTTTTGTGAGAAAGATATGAAATAATCTATCCTCTTAAAAATGCCTTCAGAGTGTCCTAGGGGATTCCTGCAGAGACCCGTGAGTTTGTCTCCAGAAAATAATCAATTTACTTGGATATGAATTTTGTACAGTTCTCATCAGCTAATGACAGAGGATTCAGACACCAGCTATGAGATGAGTACGTAGGGCATAGTAATTTTAATTCCATGATCAGAGGAGTGTGGTCAAAGATAACAATAGCATCATACTTATAAGACTTGACAATGGGCAAAAATTGTTTAGGAAGAAATAATTATTTCTTGAGTAACAATGGTGAACTTGTGAGAAGAAGGAATACTGTATGCTGTTTGGTTAGGAATTAAAAACCTAAATGGGTCTGATAAGTTCTGATCTATTACAAACTGTGCAGCTATTTTTGCAATATTGGATGCTTTTCGCCACTGTAGCTGAAGACCTGTCCAGGTCTGGATTTACAACACATGTAAAGTCTCTGGCCATTATAATTTTATGAGTTTCTACATTAGGCATATATCCAAATTAATTTTGAATGAAATGTCTATCATCCATGTTAGGTGCATAAATATTTATCATTATCAGTTTAGTATTAAATAAATTTGCCATCACCATGAAATATTGCACTTCAGGATCACATATTACGTCTGACGCTACAAATGGGATAGTTCTGTGTATTAAGATTCCCACTCCCCTAGTTTTCTTTGTATAGCTGGAATGAAACATTTTGCCAATCCACTCACTTTGCAACCAGTAATGGTCCTTATTTATTAAGTGAGTACTATCTTGGCATTTAAACCTGTTAAGTGAGTGAATACTTTCTTTCTCTTTAATTCATGATTGAGACCTTTGACATTCCAGGTCACAAAGTTCATTGTTTGGACATGAAAACATTTCTTCTGAACTTTTGTTGACATTTTCTAGTTAAGGGAGTATATTTTTATATATGATAGCTATGACCAAGATTTCATATTATTGCCAGATGTTAATGGCTATGAAGCCTATTGTAGTGTGGCACTAATGGTTATTGGGGTAGAAAGAATAAATAAGAAATAGCAAAGCAAAACACTCCCTTCCCCCCTTTTTATATTCCAGAGTGAGGCAGACCACACTTCACAAAGTCCTGGTCCTCTGACATAACGAGAGACCGAGCATGTCCAGAACAAAATGAAACCCCCAGCAGCAGTGTAGAAAAGGTTAAAACTGAGGTAGTCAGTGACCAGTGACCTTCGATTCTGATAGATAGATAGATAGATAGATAGATACTTGTACCTTCTAGATTTTGTGTTCTTGGACAGCCAGTTTGTCAGCATGCACTTTGCATTCTGATTTTGCAGCTATTGCCTTTTCATCAGTGGCGGATGTCGATTGTTCAACTATTTCAATATGAACCATAAAGGATGTAGTAAACTTAGTACTTAAAAGTTTCTCCAGGTGTTTTATATCCTGATGCTCTTTTTTTCATTTTTCTTGTTTAGGTCCTTTATTTCTTTTGTTATATCCCTTATATCCTCCTTTATATCACTCTGTATATCATTTATGCCCAAGTGTGGCAATCATTTACTTCAACTCGGAAAGTGTGTTTTGGTCTTCTTCACGTTCCATAGATGGAGTTGTGAGTCCGGTTGGGGTTAATGTGGCTCACTCATGGGGGGGTTATTAGCAGCAGTTGACAGTGGGGATGAAAGTGCCATGCTTAATTTCTATAATCCTCCTGGAATCAACTAATTCTCTTTGCCCACCTTGCTCAAAGTTTTGCTCCCACTTTCACTTTCAGCTGTAGCCAGTGCTGCAGTTTCAGGTCCTAGCAGACCTGTTCCTTCTCTCGTCTGTTCCAGGTCAGTCTCTGATAGGCCGCACCATGAACCTGAGGCTCATTTTAACTTTGATGAAAGTTTAGCTGCCTTATCCTTATCATTTTTCTTTCCTTTCTGAACCCTATGTTTGCTATTCATGCTTATTTATACTTGTGTATAATGTAAATAGAGGATACCTCAGAATAATAGAAAAATAAAGGGTAAAATAACACCGCTGCTAATAGAGCTCAGTTCTAGCTGTCCATCTCATGTAACGGACGAGACCAAATTCTTCTCCTCTTTTGCTTTGTCTTATTTTAATTTATTTACATCACCTTGTAATAGTAGCAGTATTGCATCTGGTTAATTGTGTTATCTTCTTTGATGTTGTTTTGGCCCATAATTAGGAAACAGGCCACAGATACTATAATCAGGCTGTGTTTAGCAACTGCAGCTGTGTAGTAGTACTGTTTGCGTAGTTTTGTTCTGCACTTCTTCATTCTAGTACTTTTGTTTGGTTTGTGTCCTTCTGACCTTTTTGTTTATGAATTTTTGGCTCTTTTGTTGGATTTTATCATTCATATTAGGTATTTTGGCATTGTTTACTTCCTTAACTCCTGTTCAGTTTTGTATTCCCTTTGTGCTTTCCTTTTCTTTATTTATTTAATTGTGTTTAGTTTTTAAAATATTAATCACTCTTACTTGGCCATTTTTAAAGTTGCCAGTCTAAATTGTAAACACTTTTATTTATTTGTTTTAATTGTTGGCTTCTTTTCTTAAAAAATGTAGTTATAACTATGTTTCATTCTGGCTAGGGTTTTACTTAATATTTACCTACCCATTTGGCATTTGGCCTAGATTCAGGAACAGTTTTTGTCCACGTCTTAAGACTGTTCAACAGTAGGACACACTGACAACTGCCTGAGTGTTTCTTGTATATACAGGTGCCAATCATAAAATTAGAATATCATGACAAAGTTGATTTATTTCAGTAATTCCATTCAAAAAGTGAAACTTGTATATTAGATTCATTAATATTACACACAGACTGATGTATTTCAAATGTTTATTTCTTTTAATTTTGATGATTATAACTGACAACTAATGAAAGTCCCAAATTCAGTATCTTGGAAAATTAGAATATCAATTAAGACCAATGCAGAAAAAGGATTTTTAGAAATGTTGGCCAACTGAAAGGTATGAACATGAAAAGTATGAGCATGTACAGCACTCAATATTTAGTTGGGGCTCCTTTGGCCTGGATTACTGCAGCAATGTGGCGTGGCATGGAGTCGATCAGTCTGTGGCACTGCTCAGGTGATATGAGAGCCCATGTTGCTCTGATAGTGGCCTTCAGCTCTTCTGAATTGTTGGGTCTGGCGTATTGCATCTTCCTCTTCACAATACCCCATAGATTTTCTATGGGGTTAAGGTCAGGCGAGTTTGCTGGCCAATCAAGAACAGGAATACCATGGTAGTTTTGGCATTTTGTGCAGGTGCCAGGTCCTTTTGGAAAATGAAATCTGCATCTCCATAAAGTTCGTCAGCAGCAGGAAGCATGAAGTGCTCTAAAACTTCCTGGTAGACGGCTGCGTTGACCTTGGACCTCAGAAAACACAATGGACCAACACCAGCAGATGACATGGCAGCCCAAACCATCACTGACTGTGGAAACTTTACACTGGACCTCAAGCAACATGGATTCTGTGCCTCTCCTCTCTTCCTCCAGACCCTGGGACCTTGATTTCCAAAGGAAATGCAAAATTTACTTTCATCAGAGAACATAACTTTGGACCACTCAGCAGCAGTTTTGTCTTCAGCCCAGGCGAGACGCTTCTGACGCTGTCTCTTGTTCAAGACTGGCTTGACACAAGGAATGCAACAGCTGAAACCCATGTCTTGCATACGTCTGTATGTGGTGGTTCTTGAAGCACTGACTCCAGCTGCAGTCCACTCTTTGTGAATCTCCCCCACAGTTTTGAATGGGTTTTGTTTCACAATCCTCTCCTGGGTGCGGTTATCCTTATTGCTTGTACACTTTTTTCTACCACATCTTGTCCTTCCCTTCACCTCTCTATTAATGTGCATGGACACAGAGCTCTGTGAACAGCCAGCCTCTTTAGCAATGACCTTTTGTGTCTTGCCCTCCTTGTGCAAGGTGTCAATGGTCGTCTTTTGGACAACTGTCAAGTCAGCAGTCTTCCCCATGATTGTGTAGCCTAGAGAACTAGACTGAGAGACCATTTAAAGGCTTTTGCAGGTGTTTTAAGTTAATTAGCTGATTAGTGTGGCACCAGGTGTCTTCAATATTGAACCTTTTCACAATATTCTAATTTTCCAAGATACTGAATTTGGGACTTTCATTAGTTGTCAGTTACAATCATCAAAATTAAAAGAAATAAACATTTGAAATACATCAGTCTGTGTGTAATGAATACAGCCAATATACAAGTTGCACTTTTTAAATGGAATTACTGAAATAAATCAACTGTGTCATGATATTCTAATTTTATGACCGGCACCTGTATTGTCTGGTGGTTGAATTTAATTAATCATGTTGTATTCATCGTCAGTTGTTAGTATCATATTACTGTGAGTCAACTAGGGATTTTTCCATTTTACCTCTTTTGTAACTAACTTGTATTTTACTACTTGTAAAGCACTCTGAGATACAACTATATATGGTAATGTAAATTTAATATAAAAAACGTTATTGCTGGATTTTTGTTTATTGGTAGGGGACATGCAAGTAGTAATTTAATTGTACTATATACAATTACATAAAATCTCAGGTTTGGAGACCTCCTATGAACATTGCAGGGTGGTTTTCCTTTTGCAGCTAGAGATTGCTTCTTGCCCTTGGTATTCCTTTTGGTTGTAGCTCCTTACAGCTTGATTAGCAGTCTTTTCAGACTCCATGTCTATCACGTACCTTGGGATTTAGTAGGAGTTATTCTGTAGGTGAGAATTGAATTAATCTCAAATAAACTCAAATAAGGCATCTACTAGCAGTTTCCAGCAGCCAAAGCATTACCAAGTGGTGATCATTTTATATCTCAACACATCTCTTCACTTGCATGTCCAGAACATAGTGTCTTAGTGACGAAAATTTTGATTCCTTTTTTTCCTGAAGGGATTCTAGTAGTAAACTTATGAGCAACACTTTGTTTGAACATTACATTTGTTATTATTAATTAATGACTAGCACAGAAATCAAATACAATTCACCAGTCAGAGAAGAAACAGATTGTTACACAGTATCATGTCCGGCCAGATGTCTACATTATTACTGCCTCTATAGTTGTACACACAAGTATGTGATATGTTTTATGGGACTTGTTAATGTACGTCGGTGTAAAATGCAAAATACCCTGAATGGCTTTTAGGTGTATGCAGACAAAGTCAGTTTTACGGTCTACTGTCTCATCTCTCATTTGCACTGGGACAACTCTATTTTCAAGAAGTACAAATAGAAATTACTTTGCATAGCTTTGTACTTGGGAAATATCTCCATAGCCACCCTGGATTTCTCTCCTTTGATGAAACTTGATAGCAGAAAAAGGCCTCATTTATGTATAAGTCTGCTGTGCATACAGGAGACTTTGACTTATTTAGCCAGTATTTGTCAACCTCATGCATGAGCTGTGACTCTTTCACCCTGAAAGACGTTATTATCGATCCGCTAGCTTAGTTTAGTACTTTTCTACATTTCTCCACTACTTGGCTATTAACCAAATGGCATTACATGAGACTCCTAATCTTTCTCTTGTAAGTGATTAGCACACATTTTAATTACATAGACCACTGGGTTGAGCTTGCTTGGCTATATTCCTGAAATCTGTACTAACCCCTACTTTCTCTGCTGTTCTTTTTCCGGTTTTTTGTGGTAGCAATCTGTGCCACCACCACCTGATCAAAGCACCATGCAGTCCCTACATTGATGGATTAAAGGCCAGTGGTTACATGACCTACATTGTCTTAATTCTTCCACGTGAAACCTGAAAACCATGAGAAATGATTTAGATCATTTATGTTAGGTAGAATGCCTAGTAGGGGCTGGGTGGTCTCATGACCGTGGAACCCTTGCAGATTTTGTTTCTTTCTTTGGCCATCTGAAGGTGTTTTTTTTGTTTTTCTGTCCTCCCTGGCCTTCGAACCTTGCTTTATTCTTTGTTAATTAGTATTGCCTAATTTTATTTTTACATTTTTTTTTCTTTCTTTATCTTGTAAAGCACTTTGAGCTACATCATTTGTATGAAAACGTGCTATATAAATAAATTATTTTATTGTTGTTGTTCATCAGACAGCGAATACCACCTACAGGTGTCTTTCTAGAAGTGTGCCTTAACATTCCTCCTCTACACAACTTCCATCCAGATTTTTTGACTCCTTTCCTCAGACAAGTCAAATTAAGTAAACCTTTTGCCGTTTGTACATATTACAGTAAAATTCATACTTACATTTCCTCAAACAATTTTTTTTTTGATTTTGATACTGTGTACTTGGTTAATCCCCAAGAGGAAATTGTCTTTTCACAAATGGCATAAAATATCCATCCATCCATTTTCCAACCAGCTGAATCTGAACACAGGGTCACGGGGGTCTGCTGGAGCTAATCCCAGCCAACACAGGGCACAAGGCAGGAACCAATCCTGGGCAGGGTGCCAACCCACCGCAGGACATACACTAACACACCTACACACCAAGCACACACTAGGGCCAATTTAAAATCGCCAATTCACCTAACCTGCATGTCTTTGGACTGTGGGAGGAAACCCATGCAGACATGGGGAGAACATGCAAACTCCGCGCAAGGAGGACCCGGGAAGCGACCCTGGGCCTCCTAACTGCGAGGCAGCAGCGGTACCACTGCGCCACCGTGCCGCCCCTGGCATAAAATATGAAAAAGTTAAATAAAGAAAAAGTATACTTGGCATGTAAGATATACATACTGCATAATATACACAGCATGTAACGGGCAATATAGCTCTGATGATCATTGAGGCATATAAGACCCTCGATGGCAAATTCACAGTATGAGTAGTGCTCGTCAGGGTCAAGGCTATATAGTGTGAAATAGGCCTGGCTCTGTGATGAAGTACCTGCCTTTAACAAACTTTGTATCCTTCATTTTCTCAAGTGTTTCCTTAATTTTTCAGATCCCTGCATTTTAATACAGAGGCTTATGCATTTGATAGGTGTTACTACAAGCTTTTGTAATTTCACAAATCCTAATCTCAATTTAATGTGAACTAAAGAAAGATTCAGGCTATGTTATTCCACAATAGCAAAAATTATACTTTTTGTATTATTCTCATATCATTCATCATATCATCCTGTTTTGTGATTAAAAATAGCATAAGAGAATGACAAGAAAGCTGTGGTTTAAATACATTTTATATAAAGTTTTTCATAGTGAAAAATATTTCAGATAATCATATAATACAGCTGGTTATCTACATAGAAAAATGGAGAAAAAACATTATTTTATGTAGTATTATATTTACAATCAGGGTACTGTCTATGAATAGACACAAACTAAAAACCTTAATAAAAGGACAAGTGTCTGTATGTTTGTACAGGTATGTGTGTCTGTCTGGTTGCTAGGTCTCTGTCATTCCAAAAAATGGCACATCACAAATTTTAACACTGCTTTTACGAATCCCATACCAGTTGGCACATAACAAAGACATATGCATTGTTTTGTACACTGCAAACATTAACAAGTTTATTTTGATTACTTAGATTTCATCCCGTCTGAGATGGGTAGCACAGATACTATGAGATAAAAGGTATGATCAATCAATCAATCAATCAACATTTATTTATATAGCACATATTCATACAAAAAAAATGTAGCTCAAAGTGCTTTACAAAATGAATAGAAAAATAGAAGACACAATAAAAAATAAACATAAGTCAACATTAATTAACATAGAATAAGTAAGGTCCAATGGCCAGGGTGGACAGAAAAAACAAAAAAAAAACTCCAAAGGCTGGAGAAAAAAATAAAATCTGTAGGGGTTCCAGACCAAGAGACTGCCCATTCCCCTCTGGGCAATCTACCTAACATTAGTCAAACAGTCCTCTTTATATTTAGGGTTTTCATGGAAGGACCTGATGATGATGGTCACGTAGACTTCTGGCTTTCAGTCCATCAATGTTGGTGCATCATGATGCTTTGAGTAGGTGGTGGTGGCGCAGGCCGCCACCACAAAGAAACCGGAAAAAGAAACAGAAGAGAGAGTTGGGGTCAGTATGGATTTTGGAGCCACTGTGAATAGTTATTATGAAGAATTGAACATACAGAGCATCAGTATTAAGTTAAAGTGAAGTTATAAAAAGGCCATGTTAAAGTAATGTGTTTTCAGCAGTATTTAAAAGTGCTCTACTGTATTTGCCTGGCGAATTCCTATTAGCAGGCTATTCCAGATTTTAGGTGCATAACAGCAGAAGGCCGCCTCACCACTTCTTTTAAGTTTAGCTTTTGGAATTATAAGGAGACACTCATTTGAAGATCTAAGGTTACGATTTGGAATATAACGTGTCAGGCATTCCGATATATAAGATGGAGCGAGATTATTTAAGGCTTTATAAACCATAAGCAGTATTTTAAAGTCAATCCTGAATGACACAGGCAACCAGTGTAGTGACATCAAAACTGGAGAAATGTGTTCGGATTTTCTTTTCCCATTTAGGATTCTAGCAGCTGCATTCTGCACTCGTTGCAAGTGATTGATGTCTTTTTTGGGTAGTCCTGAGAGGAGTGCGTTACAGTAATCTAGTCTACTGAAAACAAAAGCGTGAATTAATTTCTCCGCATCTTTCAATGATGTAAGAGGTCTAACTTTAGCTATGTTTCTTAAGTGAAAAAATGCTGTCCTAGTGGTCTGATAAATTTTTAAAATTCAGATTAAAGTCAATGGTTACCCCTAAATTTTTTACTTCCGTCTTAACTTTTAATCCTGATTAAAATGATGTAGCACTGATGATGTAAGCTGAAAGATTTGTGTACTGTGACAGGGCTAAGACATGCAACCAATCTAATCAAACAGAGCCAAGCCTGAATATATAGTATAGCTGGCACCTGTGCAAATGGTGCCAAAGTATAGGTTTTCTCAATGCATAATATAACATTTTAAAAATGTATACATATATTAATGTATACTGAAATTCTATATGGATACTTTTTAAAAATGTATAGTTATCTAAATTTGAAACAAAATACTATAAGAGAATGTATTCTGACCATTTGAATGTAGAATAAAATCCCTGTGCTGGGTTATATGTGGAAGATTTCAGTTTTACAGAGTCCAGTTCCTTTTTATTTTTGCTTGTCTTTCCAAAATAGTATTCTGAGTCACAGTCTAGTCATTTCCAGTGTGCAACTTTGTAAGTGGGTGTGGGCATGTGCAAGATTGTGCTATGCTGTGGTTGGTTTCTGCCTAGGGCCTGATTCATTGGACCACCAATGAAATTTGCATAAATTAGAACGTTGTATACATGTGTTGCTAGGTGGACTGCTCTCCCTCCGAATGGGTTTTAAAGTATGCAAAACTGATACTACTGCAGAGCAAATGGATGGATGAGTCTATCTATTTGTGATTGACGGAATAAAATTTAGTATTTTAATACAACCAAATGTAATTCTCCATCTCAAAATAGTTTTTACCACTGAGCATAATGCCTTCTTTAAAATATTATAAGCGAACAACAACAAATTTGAAAACTCAACCCAGTCATAGTTTGAAAAAGCCATGGAAAGCTACAATACATTATTTCAAGACTGTGCACAGTCAAAGCAGAAATGGTTATCACTGTGATATTTGTTGCATTATATTTTCAGCTTTTGAACAGCTGGTATTTCACCATTTAGCTGTGCACATTGAACCCAAGGCCACACCACCTAGCAGAACAATTGTCTTTGAAGCTGTATTACCAGAGTTAATGTACATGCATATACTTATATACTGTATAGCCCTTTAGAAGGCATTCTGCCTACAGTAATCTTTACTACTGTGATGGAAGACTGGATTGTAAGTTCAGAGTCAATGTTATGTATAAGATAACTACACACTGGATTAATGCAAATTATTAGTTGTGAAATGCATGCACATACACACAAGTTTCTGGATCGCCATAACTGAGGCAACTTCTTTGACAGTTGAAAACTTGATTAAAACACAAAATTGCTAATGTGTAAATCACAAACTGTTGGTAGCGATTATTCAAGATTAGGCTTGTTTGTATAATTGGTTTTGCTTTGCACATACTGTGACCTTCAACTAGTGGATCACTAGTTGACTGCTTTTCCAGTGCAGCACATCTGATGTACACACTGTTGAATGCAAAGTGAAGTATCATTTGAAACTGTAAATATTCACCATGGGTATGTTCTTGATTACATAGTGTTCAAAAATAACTACGCTTGACAGAATCAAAGTACCTATGTTTGACATTAAAAAACAATAGTATGGTTTTCTGACTTGATGTAACAATGCATATTACATGATGCAGAGACTTGTAGCACAAAAGTGGGCTAACTGTGGACATTGTTTTGCTATCTGACATTAATAATGATCAGGAGTACATTTAGAGTACACCCACATTGTTTTGACCATCTGAAGAGCTAAGAGAAGGAGTCCTCTATGTAACCGCAGCAGTTTCTGATATTTCATTAGTTTTACCGTGACATCTGATTATGTATGAACATTGTATAAAAAAATATAAAATTTGCATTATTTGCTTTATTCTTGAGTCTTTATTTGAACTGTTTAATGTCTAAGACATAAAAATTGACAGACTGCTTTTAATTATTTTGAATGTCATTTGTTTATAATGAAAATCCATTTCTTAAGCATAATAATAAAATAAAACTTGCTGGTTATATTAAAAAATATATATTGCAGTGATAGAATGACTGAGTTCATAGTAGTCATAGTAGTGTAATTACTGCATGCAGAGAGCACAATGTAATTATTTATTTTTAATATTACAACACCATTCAACTGTGGAAACTGTCTCAACCAAAAAGTAAGAGTAGGTCACGATTTTTGGTGACTTCAATAAGTCTTTCAGAATGAGTATCTACCTGTGTCTACAATAGGCCTTTGTGGTTTCTTGGATGGGTCAAGGCTTCTGCACAGAATTTACAAGCTGAATAAAACATCCTGAACTATGAATAGGCATGTGCAGTTATCTACCAAGTACACTTAATGGGCATAAATCTTTATTGGTCAAAAAGTGTGGAGGTACTTAAAGCTCACACACTTATCCACCATTATAAACAATGCAGTATTTATGAAAATTCTATACAGACTGATAAATTGCATGTTAATTAACAGCGGGATGAGAAAAATCCAGTGATGTTAATGCTCCATACACTCCTTTTATTTTTTAGGTTGTTATTTATTTATTTAATTACCTTTTTCCTTTGTTCTGAGCTAAATGGAAGTAAGTTGCTGAAATTCATAAAAAGAAAAACTAGAAAATTATTTGAAGGGACTGGCTCCAGCAGACCCCCGCGACCCTGTAGTTAGGATGTAGTGGGTTGGATAATGGATGGATGCATGGATGGATATTACTTAAAGGTAGTTCAGGGTGCTAATCTGTTCTGATCTGAGGTTTGTCCAAAAGTCCTCTGAGGATACAATAGGTTTTAAATATAACACCCTGCCAGTGGAATATTGGCTGAGGAGTTTGGAAGTGACCTGAATGAAAGCTTGTTGACATGGAAGCGGAAGGCCAAATATGCATAAGGACAGAGAGGGAGAGAGAAGATTCGAGAGAAAGAGAAAGGGACATTTGGTGGTATGCTGAATGCTGAGAAAAACGTGGTAGAAAGGGAAGGCTTGTGTAGACATTGAGGAACTACAGAATTTTTATTTACATTATTAATTTTTTATTAATTTTATATTCTGCTGCTGTTCGAGGATTGTTCCTCCATGGTGCCTGTTGCTTATGCAGGGCTTCTCTTCAACTCTGCACTGGTTAAGCAGGTGTAAAAAAAAAATGAATGGATGATTTATTCTTGCCTTTTAGTTACTTATACTTTTTTGATACTATGGTAATATCTTTACAGTATATGAAATGCAGTGTGCATGTTGTATGGAGTTAAGCAGACCAGACTGTAACACCCAGTGTAAATTTTAGTTACATGTAAAAGTTACCACTTTTTTTGCATTATTAAGTTTTATTCTGTCAGTGACGTTCACATGGTACAACTTGCTTCTCCCTCTCTGAGTTGATGGTGTTTATCTCCATTCTTTTCACAAGAGCAGCAATGACTACAGTTGGTGCTGTGGTTGATGCCTGCTCAGAACTATTTGTTGTACCAGCAATCAAAGATGCGATGTCCTGTGACCGCAAACAGACTATCTTGTGGCATTTGCGCTTTGACAACAAAGACACCCATGCAGAATGTGTGAAAATGAAGATTTGGTGCGATTTCGGACATCTGGCAGTGTTTTGTTGAGAACTGTGTTTTGAGTTACAACCCAGGGAAAAGAGTCTGTGGTCATGAAGCTTATGGAGCTCTTTCTGGACAAAGGCAGAACGGTAACAACAGACAGCTTCTTCACACTGCTTTTGCTGGCTAATAGACTGCTGCACCGCAACACAACTCGGCTTGGCACCCATAAGTAAAATTGGACTTCCACCTGCAGCTATAGTAACTTTAGTATGTGAGCAATTCGTCACGCTAGTATTTAGACCTAGCAATGCCATGCTGACAGTGTATGTGCCCAAAATGAATAAGTCTGTGTACATTCTCAGTACCAAGCACCATAACGGGGAGTACAGGCAACATCAAAAAAACAAAACATGTTCAAATGGCATAGCATTTTCAAATAGTGACGTTTTCTTGTATGAATGTGTGTGCATGCGAGAGAGAGGCAGAGACAGATCTGATCTCATTTAAGTGGTACTGAAATATAAAATAAACACTTTTGCAAAGATATAATGAAACAGGTGTGCTTTTTTTGAAGAGTAATACTCGAATAACCAAAAATTTAACAACAAGATACCAAGAAGACATGATTCACCAGCATTTGTGTGCAT